>NT_187023.1:2755918-2980918 GCF_000001635.26 Mus musculus | reverse complement strand
CTTGACTGTGGCTGCAATGGGACCAGCTGCCCCTCCATGAGGGATTGTAACCTCAGACTCTGACCTTGAACTGTGAGCCACAATAGAACCTTTCTTCCTTAGGTTGCATTTGTCACAGACTCAAGTTGCTTCTTTAAGTAACTTCCTTAAGTTAATTTTTAGACAGTGACAGAGAGGACACTAGGGAAGGGTTATTGTAGGGTGTGCTGCAGGACAGGTTACAGAGGCCCATTACTTCCGATGGGCTGGAGAGGGTGAGGGCCATGAGATGTTGACAACCTGAAGAGACAGGTGTGAAAAGGGCCAGCCTTCCCATGGAAAGAGAAGTGCATAGAGGGTAGACCTTCCCTTAGGGCCAAGTGTAGGTGACAGTTCCTGCTGACTCTTTTGGAAGAGGGGCAACTAATACCTCATTTCTCTCTCCCTCCAGGGACCCTTTGATGCTTCTAAGGTCTGGGTCAGAGGAGGTATTGGTGATATCCATCTGTGTGGGAGACTGGGGGGGGGAGGTGGAAGTGGGGGGGGGGAGCTCAGGATTGGATGAAAAACTGAATGTACCCAGGGTCAATCCCACCTTCCACTATTTATATCTACAGCAATGTCTCTCCCAGAAGGTGGGAGCTGTGAGAGGAGACTTTGTCACTTGTCACATACAGGATTGGCTGGTAGGTCTGAGGCAGGGGCCCACTCTGTGCCCTGTTCATCCTTTTCCCTACCAAGATTGTCCCACTTTGTCCTGGCACCTCTTTTCCCTCACACCTGCATCTCTCATGTTGATTTTAACCCAGAAACTGAGGAGTCAAACCCAGGGTTACACGGATGAAAGTCCCCGAGCTCAACGTTTATATTCATGGCTAACTTGGCTGGGAGTCCCTGGGGAAGTTACCTACCCCCTCTGAGCCTCCAGTGATGTCTCAACCATACTAAGATAAATTGAGAATAATCTGACCTATCTTGGTCTTTTTCTTCCTGTGTGTTCTTGGGCAGGTCTGTCACCCTCTCTGGGCCTTGCTTTTCTTATCTGTAAAACTAATATCAGGTGGTTTCTCAGGACCCTCTCCTCTCTGGTGTTTCTTTGATTTTTTCTGTCGCCCGTTTGCCCAGCTCCGCAGATGCAGCCTAGGGGAGGGGCTGCACCGACGAGCGGCTTGGCGGCATTGCAAGGCCTGGCACGTCCACCCTCGTGTTTAATGACTCTGGCAACTGTCTCTGCCTCCTCGATTTCCTGAGCAAACATACTCATTATCTGGAGTAATTTACTGGCACCGGCTTTGGTTGTGTGGATTGGAAGCTTCCAGATGGGCCCCCACTTCAGCCCACATACCCTGAACACGCTCATGTAGCCAGGTGTTGGGTCAGAACCCTAGCCTGCCCTGGGACTCTGAGCTCTGTTGCCCCTCTGACCTCTCTGTCTGTGGGCCAAGGCTCTGTGAACCCAGTGGTTAGAACAGGGCTTCCAAGCATAGTAACCTAGGCTTATCACTGTGCAATCTTAGATCCCTCAGTTTCCTCATCTGTGAAATGGACACCATGATCTTTGCTGATCTCACCCTTTCACAGGACAGTCATGATCCCTCTGCCACCACATCCTATCCACCCATGGACCCTGTCCCAGTCACTGCTCTAAATCTGGAGCATCCTGGTTTCCAGCCTGCAGACCCCTGAAAGATGGAGAGGAGCCCCACTTCTCATGCTGTGGCTGCTGAATGCCAGTAGCACCTCAATGTCTGCATAGCACTCATGTTGGCACTCAGCCAGCGGGGGGGGGGGGGGGGCGGGGGCGGGGCAGGGCTAGGTTTATGTCCTCTTCTGCCCTATGAGAACACAGCAGCGAGTGTCATCTAAGAACATGCCCCTCCCAACCTCTGGAGCCATGAGTAAGGGGTTCCTATTGCTGCTTGATCACACAGTGTAGGGTATTTTGTGACCAAGGTTCTCAGTGTGACTTTCTTAGATCCACTGTGCAGGAGGGCCATCTCACTCCAACCCATTGCAGCGCTTAGTGGAGCCTCAGATGCTCCTCTTCCTGGGGCTCTGACCCCCATCCCCTCCCCACACCCTAAAGCTTATCCTCTGCTTACATGCCCTCCACCCCTCCAACCCCCCCCATGGCTTTCATCTCAGTTAATGTGAAGTAGTGGGTCTCCTTGTGGCGTTTCAAAGCTTCCCTTCTCTGCTCCCCCGTCTCTTCATCCTCTATGCCCACCTAAACCTTCTACAGTATTCCCCCCTCCCGGTTATATTTCATGTGTTTATTATCCTCCCTAGTGCTCTCTCCTAAAGACTCACTTTCCTTCTCTCGTGGGCCCCTCCTGTTTCCTGGCGCCTTTACTTCCCTACTCCCACAAAGGAATGCATGTATAAAACTTAGAATCTAAAACTGGCACGCGAGGGAGAACCTGCAGAGCTTGTCTTTCTGAGTCTGAGATATCTCACTTCACATCATATTTCCCATTTCTCTCCACTTGTCTGAAATCTTCAGTTTTCCTTCCAGATGAACAATGTTTCTTTGCGTGCACACACCACATCTTCATTACCTGCCTGCCTGTTGATGGACGTCTGGGCTGAGTCTCTGCCTTTGTTACCGAGATGAGAGTAGTGATAAACACAAATGGACACACGTGTCTCTGCAGCAGGATACAGTGCACTTTGGGAACATGCCCAGAAGTGGGTCATATGGCAGTTTTACTTTTAGCTTCCTGAGAGAATTCTATAGTTGCTTCCATGTCTGCCCTAGTTTACACATGCACTAATAATGAATAAGGATTCCTCTGTATATGTCTATGTTGTATATGTATATATGTGCACATATATATGTGTATATGTGTATTATACATGTGCATATATATGTATATGTGTATATGTGTATTATACATGTGAATATGTATATAAGTGTATATGTATAGATATGTATGTGTGTATATGTAATATGCATGTGTATATATGTATATTTGTATGTGTGTATATGTGTATATGTGTGTATATGTGTATGTGTGTGTATGTGTGTATGTGTGTATATGTGTATGTGTGTGTATGTGTGTATGTGTGTATATGTGTATATGTATATGTAGACACATATATGAACATGAATATGGGTGCACATGTGTGTTAATATCTGTGGAGGCCAGATATTGATGTCATGTGTCTTCTTCTACCACTCTCTATGTACCTTCAGGGTTTTCTCTTCTTTCTTCTCTCCCTCCCCCTCCCCCTCCCCCTCTTCTTTCCCTTCTCCTCCTCCTCCTTCTTTGTGCTAGCATCTCTTGCTGAACCTGAAGTACACCACTTCTTGTCCCTGTTCCACATCCCCAGATCTAGAGTTACAAATATGTGCTGCTGTATCCAGGTTTTTTTCCTTTAAAGTTATGTCATTATCTACGTGTACATGTGCGAGATCTGCGTGTATGTAACTGCACCACATCCATGCAGGTGCCTATGGAAATCTGAAGAGGGCATTGGGTCCGCTGGAACTTGAGTTGCATGTGGTTTTAAGTCACCTATGGTGCCTGCTGGGAACCGGACCCAGGGTCTCTGCAAGAACAGCAGTCTCGGAGCCATCTTCCCATTCCTGCTGCTGGCTGTGCCTGGTTTTGATGTAGGTGCTGGGGGTGGGGTGCAAGCGCAGGTCCTCATGCTTGTGTAGCAAGCACTCCACCCTCTAACCTGTCTCTTCCGCCCATAAGTTCCTTGTTCTGCACAGCCTTGCTAGCGTTGTCTAGCTGTCATTTTCACAACAGCCATTCTGAAGGGGCTCAGAAGTGCTCGGTGTAGTTTTCATTTAAATGCTCTTGATACGTAACACTTTTTAAACATATTTACTGTCCATTTGTGTTCTCTTTCGAGAATTCTCAGTCCAGCTGTGCTGTGTGAATTTTTCCTGGGGAGATTGCAATCAGACATCTGCTTCCCCAGTGGGAAGGGCACCAGTGACAGGGCAAAGTAGGACTCCATCCCAATCCAACTTGGAGAACCAATGAGTTTTTGGGTTGATTGACAGATACTGGTGAGGGGTGGCGTGGCTGACTCAAAGGCAGTTGCAACACTCAAAACGCACCCCAGCATGGAAAGCATCATTGGTGGAGCTCCCTGTTGGTTGGGAGTGGAAGGCATGTGCTGGGTGCCTTGCACATCTGAGTGGGCTAGAAAGCAGAGAATGGCTACATCCCGAAGCTAGACAATATCCATCAAAGTCTGGTCTCTAGGAACTCGCTTTTTCCAGATGGATCTCACCTCCTCAAGGCATCATAGCCCTTAGAACAGCACCACCACCTGGGGAACAGGTATTCATAGCAGGGATGTGTGCAGGACCTTTGGGTTCCAACCATAACGGGAGGACAGCTAGGGAGGACTCACATTTAAGTGAAAGAAGGTATTTTAGCTCTTTGGAGCTGTACATGGAAAGCTCTGAAGCAGAAAGGATCCTGACTAGATCAATGGGAAAAGCAGAAGAAAGCAGAGGAAGAAGGAGAATGAATGATTGGGCAGAGGTGGACAAAGGAACACAGCCTACACTGGTCTGTGTTCATGAAGAGGACATTGCATGAGACTGTGGGTCAAGGAGAAGCCATGCAAGCATCAGGAAGGGAGGGCTATGACGAAACATTCTCTGAGCCCAGACCGTGCTCAGCATGGTGTCTGTCATACATCTGCTGCTCAGTAAATACTTGCTGGCAATGATGTCATACAAGGGAAAGGAGGGACTCTGATACCAGTCATGGGGCTCATTGTCTATGCAGGATGGAAGGATGTCTGTGCACCTGCTGCTTGCAGGGGAGGACTTCTCACAGGCTAGTTCATGTGCCCTCATCGAGGGCCAGGAGCATGCGCAAGGCATCCCCAGGGAGGACCAAAGGCAGGTAGGTACACAGATGTCTCAAGAGTGAGACTGACGCTGGCTTCATAGATGCCAGGATGGAGATAGTTAGTGCTGACTTCATAGACCCTGGGATGGAGATCGCTAACCTGGTTCTTACTCCTGCTGAGCAGGACTCTCAGCACACAGCGTGTGGGGGAAAGGTCCATGTGGAAATCGATGGAAGTCCCTGGAAAGAATGACCAGCTAAATGGTGAGGGCGGCTGGGTCGATAGACCCGAGTGAACTGTGAAGAAGTCTCCCTAGCTCAGCCCTGATTACAGGAACTGAGATGCCAGGGAAAATAACACAGTAACACAGGCCAGCGAGAAAACACACGACTTCCTAACAAGAGAGGCAAGAGCCAGTTGAGGTGATGGCAGTCAGGCTTCCTGGGCTACATTTTTCTAGTCACTCAAGTGACTCTGGAAGTCATGGTCTCCAACCTTCCCAATGCCCCATGCATGGCTAGTTAATTCAATTCCTCATATCACGGTGACCCCCAACAATAAAATTAGCTTCATTGTTACTCCATAACTGTAATTTTGCTACTGTTACAAATCGTAAGTAAATATCTGTGCTTTCTGATTTTTTTAGGTGACCTCTATGAAAAGGTCATTTGATTCCTCAAAGGGGTTGTGACACACAGGATGGGAAACACTGCTCTGGAGGCTCCCCTGCTGCTCCCAATGAGCCCTGGGCTGGATCCTCACAGGTTCCTGAGCCACATTTTCCAGATCAGAGGTTTGTGCGACAGTGGACCCTGTAAAGAAACTTGGTAAGGTTGAGTGGGTTCCAAGACCCCCTACCCAGGCACCTACCTGAGATGGTCTCCCTGCTCCCTACTAGATTCCTAGCCTGGAACATGTGACCCCACTCCCCACGTAGGTCACATAACCCAGAACAGAGTTCTCCCTGCTAATGAGGTATGTTGAGGGTTTAGCCAATAAGCTTCCCTTTCCAGACATTCCTCCCTGCAGAAGATATTTAGTCTCTGGTCCACCCTGAAAAGGTGCTGTGCACCCATTTTCCATGATGAGCAGTCAATAAACTGCATGGATAAACATGGCCTGTCTCTTTCATCAAGAACAACCATGGGGGAGCACAGAGAAGGTCTTTGCCTGGAGAGTGGCTGCCTAAGCTCCCACAGAAGGACCTCAGCCAGAGGACCTCTTTTGTTCTTGGCTCCTCTGTGACTTTCAGTGGTGTCTGGATGTCCAGGAGTCTGAGAATCCCTGGAACTCACTGCAGGCCCCGGCACCCCTGACCCTCCTTTCCTGACCCCTTTGTGCAGGTTTTCCAGTGGCAACTGGATGCCCTGGAGTTGGGGAACCCCAGCTTTGCCACACACACCTCCCCTGCCACATCCAAGGCTGCATTTTCCCACCCTCTGGGCAGTGTATCAGCACTTCCTTAAAGCCCAGCACCTGATGGTGGCACAGTCTAGTGTCTTAGCATTGCACACAGCCAGTGGCCTTTCGTTACCCCAGTGATGGGGTAAAATGTGGACCCACAGAGGTTGTCTATGCTGCCTGCCCCCTCTACCCTCTATGCCAGGTCCACTCACCCCAGGAGACCTGCCCTGCTCAACCTAGGCCCCACAGCTGCAGAACTCTGACTCCTCAGGTCTTTCCAAAGACAGCACTGGCCCCAGGAGAATGTATCTTAGCAGATTGCAGAGCTTAGTTAGGCCTGCTAGGTTTCTGTTTTCTCTCCGATAGCAGGTGAGCATGCCAGTTTGCATGACCTTAGAGGATCCCCTAGAGCCACCTAAGGGGCAAGGCCCAGGGTTCAGGCTCCCTAGGGTCAAATCCCACCTTCACTGTTTCCTAGTTGACTCTGGGTCTGGTATATTCTGTGTGTGCCTCAGTTTCCTTACCTGTAAAATAGGACTGACTCCATCCTCCTGAGGGGTTATTATAAGGCATAAACTACAGTAAGAAGAAATCCCCCCAGCCCCTGCCAGGTCAGAGTTCTGCATCTTCCTGGCCCTTATAGAAGAAGAAGAGGATAAGAGAAGGTCAGTGGGCGAGCTGCCCGACTGGGATCCAGATATGGTGCTGTGGCTCCCTCTTCACAGCACAGCTAAGAGGTTGCTTTGTCTCCCAGCTCAGGTGCATGGGTGTGAGGAACCTGGCTCAAGATCCTGAGGGCAGGGAAGGCTCACAGCCTCTACCAAGGTGACGTCTCCTCCGAGAAGATGGAAAAGCATCCAATGAGACCAGACCAGCCCTCCTGGGGCTGATGCAGCTAATCCTGAGACCAAGTCATTCACACTGCTCACAGGAGCAATATGGGGCTTTGAGGGGTAGAGGCCAGTGTCTGGGGTCCCATAGATGACTCTGGGAATCACACACAGCTCATTGCCTGGCATCTGTCCCTCTGTAGGTCTCATATTCCTAAACACATACTGAGTGATATGTGCCCTTTTTCGCACTCACCTCATCAAAGCTCCCAGGAGTCCCTGGAGGGAAATCTTCACCTCCCAGAGTGCTGTGTGTGAGTCTTGGGTACAGCTGGGCACGGGTCTCTCTCCCAAGCCCCCCTATGGCCAAGAACAGGAAGAGACCCATAGAATGAGAGCCAGGACTGTCTGTTTATAGCCTGCACTTGGGAAGGTCCCCGTCACCCTTCCCCTCATCCCCTGAGTCCATGAAAGACCAATTGAGATTCTTGAAGTTGACATGGAGGGACAGGGCTTCCCAGCCTATGCCCAGGACTCCAGGGAGCAGCCAAGGTCTGCAGTTACCAGCTTTGCAGACCTCCAGGGCTCCTTTAAGGAAAACAGCTGTTGGCCAAGATGGCACTAAGACAAGAATGGCACCTGTGGGCATCTGCTGATGAGCTTCCAAGCTCCATAAACCAGTACAGAAAGATATTACCGACAGCAGCCCATGGGCATGCAGTCCCGAATGCTTTCTCTGGGTGCTGTACCACTTTGTTCCACTTCACACTTTGTCCAGAGGTGCAGTCCCATCTCACAGAGACCACGCTGTAGTCAGAGGTACAGCAATTTGTCTGTGGCTACACAGCAGGAGCTGAGGACTTGAACCCGGCCTGGGTGGGACTGAGTGGCTTCTGTGGAGCAAGATCAGTCTCTGGCAGAGAACTCATGACTCTCTCTCTCTCTCTGTCTCTCTGTCTCTCTGTCTCTCTCTCCCACTACCACTCTCTATTCCCTCCTCCCACTGTGTGTGCGCCATGTGTTGGGTGGCATTCTGTGCTGTGTGTGGACTGTGGAGTGTGCTGTGCTCTATGAGTTGTATGCTGTGTGTGTGTGTGTGTGTGTGTGCATGCATGCTCTGTGCTGTTTACATGTCCACTCAGGGCTGGACTAGGGCCATACTAGCTCCAGGGTCTTCTGGCATAGGCTCTTGTGCCAGGTTTTGAAAGTTGTGTCCAACTATCTGTCTCATTTCTGTGTATCATTTCTGAAGCTCTGAGGCCGAAGATACACATATACTTACACATATACACATGCGCACACACATATACACATACACATATACACACATGTATACACACATGTATACACATGTACATACACATATACACATGCATATACACATGTACGAGCACTCATATGCTAACATACACCCCTCCAAGCTGGGTACTGAGCAGAGACCCCTTCCCTGTGCACCTTCCCTGGTCCCTCTGAGAAGCCCCATTCCCTTTAAGGCCCTTTCTCTACATTTAGATAGTTGAAATGAGCAGGTCTTCCAGAGCCTTCCTAGAGAAGCTGTCGGAGCAGGGGTCTGGAGTGGCATGGGGGTGTAGCGGGGGCAGGGTGAGATGCTAAAAGGAGGAGCTTCTCCTTGGCACCTTCCCCAGCTGTGCCTGCCAGGCTGCAGGACGGATATCAGGGGTCCTGTCAATCCTGCTGCACTCCCTGCTCCTCCACACTTCTCCCTCTTAGGTGCTCTGGTGCCCCTCTCTGCACAAGTAGGTGATGCCTGGGGCCACAGTGGAGTCCTAGGTCTGGTCTAGAACTCTCCTTGAGCCCCGGCCTCCAGAACTGCTGGGCTGGCAGGCACCGAGTGCCGGACTGCAGTATGGCTGGACCCTGGCATCAGTGCTGGGCCAGCCTCGGTGCCAGTGGAGGTGTTGGAGGGAGACACTTTTGTCCCGAGCTTGGCTCTGTTTCTCTCTCAGTGCTCCCCATTTTGGGGAAGGCTTCAGACTGCTTTCATTGTCTTGCTTCTTGTTGGGTTTTCTGTCTTGTAATCTGAGGCTTGCAGACGGCTGTGTCTATCCGTACATTTGAACAAAATGCAACCAAGAATAATTGAGCGTATTTCTCTCAGTCAGAGAGGCAGATTCATCTCCTTACTTGTCCTGAGGGAAAGGTCTGAGATCAGCCCTCCCTTTGCTGACTCTGGGATCTGAATGGGCAGATCTGCCTCTCACTGTGCAGCCTGTCCCTGAGGTGGCTAAGCCCCATCCTCTGGGCCAGTGAGTGGCCAGCCTCTGAGGGTATCCAGGAGGCATCTCCTTGGATGAAAGAGAGTTAGGACTGGATGGGCCTCCTGCAGGTACATCTCTTCCCTGGGGATGCACCCTAGGGTGGGTCCTTCATGGTGTCTGTGGCCATGCCTTCCTGTTCACGGGCCCTAGCAGTCCCCACTGAGTGAAGGGATGGATCAGGAGGCACATCATGGGCATGTGTGAGCTTAGCTTAGAGGAGACAGAGAAGCAGAGAAGGAGGCAAGGAAGGTTCTGGGGGCTTCTGCTTCCTCACTGGTAACATGAGGCAAGGGACCCAGGGTCCTAGGGCCTCAGTTTCCCCATCTACAGTTTGCTAGTGTAGTAAATGAAATAGTTTCTATAAAATGATCAACTGGGTGCAGGTCCAGAGGCTATAACAGTCATTCCTCTAGTGTGTGCACCCCATGCATAGCATCAGAGAACATGCTCACCTGTTACTCTCAATAGCCAGGAGTCTGGTGACAGACTGAGGCCAGCTCTGCAGGGATCACTGCTGTGTTTGCAGGAACAGAGGTGTGAGTATTAGATTGTGGGGGTGGGGCACCAATGGAGTCATGGATGCTTAGGGAGAAGGTGAAGCCTGAGTTGAGCCTGGAGGGAACTTGAGCACCCTCTCGGGGAGACAGGGTGATATTCCAGGTGAGGGAATGACAGGAAGTAGCAGGACCATGCAGGAGAATGTAGATGGTCTATGTGGTCAGGCTGGGTCTGAAGTCTGAGGACTGTGGGATCCAATGGAGGTTGCAGAGATGGTGGGTGGGGTCATAACAGCAGACCTCAGTCTGACTTCTCTCAGGCTGATGCTGGGAAGCCATGGTGGTTGAGGAGAAGGATGGTGTGGTTAAAGATGCGGGACTGGAGCTGCCCCTCATGGCCCAGAGATGGGTGTTGAGGATATGTGGGCTCCAGGGTTAGGGCAGCTGGACGGATCCACCTCCACCTTGGCCTCCCTCTGTGTGACACGTCTGTGGGAAGAAGAGGGCTGTGTAGTTTCTCCACAAACCCAAGTCTGATTGCGATACAGCTCTGTCAAGGGGCTAGCAGAGTTCTCAGAGCCCTGGGCTGGTTTCACTCCTTCATCCCATCTGCCTATAAAATGAGTCTGTCAAACGTTCCGAAGCCAACTGTCAGAGGAAAGTGTTTTGTGAAGGCACAGCAATTCTGTGCCTTCACGGAGGCAGTAGTTCTTACTTAATCTGGTTCCCTGCAACACTGGGCTCTGACATCTGGGAGACCGTTTGTCCCCAGCACTCCACACCCCCCTCCCACTGCCCCTCCCCTGGCTCCTTATCCTCTGTCACTTACAAAATACACCACAGAGAATTGTGGCTGGTGAGTGATAAGCGTTCCATTCCTCACAACTGTTCAGAGGAAGGTGGGAGAGCACACCTCACCTTTCAGTGACTGGGGAAGAGAGAGCTGCTGGCTGTCGGCACAGGAGGAGGAAGGACAGGCGGGGAGCAGGGTAGACCCCACATCTGTATGACCGGAGGATGTCTTGGAGGATGAGGGTCCTTGTTCCCACTGAAGCTCAGAGGTGGGTAGTGGAGGGTGTGGATGGGTCTGGATTCAGGAAGTGGTATTTCTGCTTCCTGTCCTTAGTCCCTGATCTCCACCCTCACTGCCGAATTGCTAGCTGCCCACATGCCAGAGTTCAGTGCTGCATCTCAGCCTGACACTCTGTAGCTTTCCTCTCTACCTGCCCACAGACTGTCAGTTCTCTCAGCCCCTGTGAACACTCTCATTATTTACTCAGGGCTCTCAGTGGGCACAGGGTCTGACTGTGTGTTGTGCTGCATGTGAGCTCCCAGCACAGCCCATGATGATTTGGCTCCCATCCACATCATACAACTGTCCTTTAGGGTTCAAAGGTTGGTGGGGGAGGATCATTCCAGACAAAGGGCTGACCCACCTGCTTGGTCCATGGTGAGGTACCTGTGTCTACCAGTTTTACATTGATGACCAATTACCCTATCAAAACAACAGAGGGGAAAGGAAGATTTATGGTCTGGCTTATGTTCTCCAGACATCTGTCATTCAAAGTCAAGATGGGTGTGGCAGCTCACAGCAGATCACCTCGTGATGGCCAGGAAGCAGAGAGAGGGGAGAGAGAAAGAGAGAGAGAGAGAGAGAGAGAGAGAGAGAGAGAGAGAGAGAGAGAGAGAGAAAGAGAGAGAGAGAGAGAGAGAGAGAGAAGAGAGGGAGAGAAGAGAGAGTCATAGAGAGTTAGAGAGACAGAGAGACAGGGGGAGAGAGAGACAGAGGTAGACAGAGGGAGAGAGACAGAGAAAGGGAAAGAGAGAGACAGATGGAGAGGGAGAGAGAGGGAAGGAGAGGGGAGGGGAGAGAGGGAGAGAGTCAGAGAGAGATGGAGCTAGAGTGAGTGAGGGAGAGAGAGAGAGAGAGAGAGAGAGAGAGAGAGAAGGCACTAGTAAGTATTATCTCTTTTACCCCATTCATGCCCACATCCTATAGGATAGCATCCTCTAGTTCATCCTCCGCTTAGCTTATCCCCTCTGCAAATGCTCTCAGACACACACCAGGAGGTTTCTTCTTGCTCATATTCTCAGTGCTTCTTAGTATAATCAAGTTGACCAGTAAGAATAACCATCACAAGTCCATCCCTTGTCCTAACTCACAAACACGACTGAAAACATCCTGCTTAAGGGCTTCTGTCCACCTCATAACTCAGAATTCATTTGGTCCAATCTCTAAGATTTCCTGTAGTCTCAACACTTCAAGCATTGTTACAAAGGTCAAGTCTACACTCTGTCTTAGACTCACGGCCATCTCTTAGCCATGGGACCCTGCAAAGTCCAAAAGAAAGTTCCACACTTCCAATACCCAGAGGCATAGAGTAAACATTCGTGTTACAAGGGCAAGCAGTGGGACACAGAGAGCAGGGATGGGACCAAAGTGAGACTGAAATCCAGCATCAAACCCTTAACTCCGTGTGTGGCACTCATGGATTTCACTGGACTCCGGATGTTCCATGTTCTGGTGTCTTCTGTTTCCTGGGATCTCTATCACAGTTTTAATCTATTATCATAGCTTCATGCAAACCTCTCTTGGAGGATTCCCACAAAGATTCTGGTCTTGCAGACATTGTCAGTATTCCCAGACTTTCATTTGAAATCTGTGTGGATGCCTCCATGACTCTTGTAAAGTCAGCATCAAGTGGGTTTTGACGCCAAGGTCTGCTGCTAGCCGGAGCAGAAGCTGAGCCTCCTTGGACCATGGTTGGAGAAGGCTCTGAATGCCTGGCCAGAGCAGGCAGTGAGCACAGGGAAGCAAATCCAGAAGAAAGAAGCTGTGCTCCCCATGGGTGGCTGTGCTCCCCATGGTTTTTTTCTAACTGTTGAATACGTTCCCAGATTTTATCCTTTCCCCCTCAGCCTGCAGTGAGTGGAGTGTCACAGATTCCTAAGGTGTTCTTGAGGCATCATGCTGTCTCTGTGCAAAGCTTTTGGCTTATTTTCTTGGCATGTCTCTCCGGTAACCCAGGCTAGCTCCTCTGGCTTCAGCCTTCAGTGTGCACTACCATGCTTGGATCTAACATCTTTAGAGAGCATGCCCTACTGTCCACAGCCTCAATACATTTCTTTCCTGACCAGATTGTATTTTCTCAAATATTTCTCTTCACTTTCTGCTCTGAATTCTCCCTGTAAACTTGGCTAAAACTAGCCAGCAATAACTGTACCAAAGTCAGAATCCTGGGTTTCCTTTACCTTTTCTCTACCAAATTAGTTTTTCATCTATAAACTCAACCCCATGTAAAATCTTAGGGCACAGACAGAGAGTTAGGTGGGTTCTTTGCCCCAATGTGACATGAATGACCTCTGCTTACACTCATTTCCATTGGAAGCCTCATGGTCACGTCCTCACCGTACACCCCTCTCAGCATATTATGGTCTTCTGAGCAACCAATAGACTCACCCACAACATTTTGCTTATAGCATCCTGGGGCTTCACTAGTCTGGGTCTCCAAACTGTTCCAAATTCCTCCTAGAACTAGTTCCAAAGGCTTATGAACACATGGTCAGGTTTACTTTCAGCAACCCCACTCCTGTTACCAATTTCCTTTGTAAGTTTTACATGAATATGACCAAGTATTTATGTAAAACAACTTGCTGGGTAGTGGTGGTGGCAGCTCATGCCTCCATCAATCCCAGCAGAGGGGTACAGGTGAACCTCTGAATTCGCGGCCAGCCTGGTCTATAGAGTGAGTTCCAGGACAGCCACAGATACCCAGAGAAACCCTGTCTTGAAAAAACAAAACAAAAATAAAAACCACCACCAACAACAACAACTAAACAAAACCACCACCAGCAAACCAACCAACCAACCACCACCACCACCACCAAACCCAAAAATCTTAAGGGGAGAAATGTTTTCTCAGAACACAGACCATCTTTCTGGCTGGTCTTTCTGCTACCTCAGGGTGGCAGCTTCTTGCATCCAGCTTTGTTTAACCTCCTAGACTAAAGCTGTGACCCCCAACTCTCCTGCACAGCATACCCTCTGTACCAGCATAGAGATATGTTGGGAATTGGTTCTAATGCTTTGAATCAATCTGGCCTCCAAATCTGGAATCTTTATGTCCAAATGCTGAAGGTCCTTGTCCCCAGTTGGTTTTTGATTGGTCAATAAAGAGCTAACAACCAATGACTGGGCAGGTAGACTGAGGTAGGACCTTTGGATTTGCAAAAGCTAGGGACTGGAAGAGAGGAAGGAGGGAGAGATCACCATGATGAGGAAGAAGAAAGACTAGATCCAAAGGCCCGCCGACATGTGAGAACCAGAGAAAGTGGCCACATGGGCCACTTTGCCAGTTGTGTTTGGGATAGCAAAGATGAAATATAGATTTTAAAAGATGTTAACTCAGGAGAACCAGAGGGGAGAGTTTGCTAGCAGCGGGAAGGATAAGAGCTGCCCAGTCTTTGAGCTAGTCAAGGCATATTAAAATTAACTGACATGTGTGTTTCTTTCATTCACAAATCCAGAGGGCTCTGGTGGGAGCTGGGAGTCCGACCCACTGGGAGCACAAAGCAGTTGGTTTAGCTAAACTCACTGTTATTAACTGGTGTGTGTGTATGTGTGTTGTTCATTCACGAAAACAGATAGCTCTGGGTGGGTGCGTGCATGTGTGTGACCCATCAGAAGCATAGAACAGTTAGTTAAACTACTGCTACAAGATCCAAGTCCACATCTTGTGTGTTCGTAAGACTGTGGGTCACTTCTCCCAATACTTCCTTTCTAAACCATAGGCAGGCAACACCCAAGGCCTGCTCCAGGGGGCTTGTTATGGATTCTTTGAGATGACAGTATCACAGTGTTGTCAGCCAGGATGATAGTTATGTGGGTGATAAACTTCTTCTTGACACAGTGGAGCAGGGCCCCTGTCCAGTAAGAAGGCTGCTGACTGGGAATCAAATCCACCCACCCCTTCCTCCCATGAGCCCCCAGCTCTCCCTGTTCATGCTCTCAGGACAGCACTTGACCTCTGGCCTCTCCTGTCTTGTTTTCTAATCTGATTTAGAATATGAGCAGAGGCCTTGTGAGCCCAAGCTTATGATCTCTAAGTCCCAGACATAATGGAGGAAGGCAATGTGACCCAATGGTTAGACCACAGACTTTGGTAACTCTGTCCGATTCGTCCACTTTTTTGCTGGGACACCTTGAGAGGATTGCTTGACTTCTCTGAGCATAGTCCCTTACATGTGAATTAAAGATTTCTATGGGGGCAGAGCCAATGGTTTAATGCTGGAAGCTGTGTGTGTTGTAAGTTGGAAGAGGAATGAGTTATCTACTATTTTCTGTTGGGGCCAGTGGTTTCTCTGACTAAGGAGTACCTGAGTGGGTGGCTCCATACCCTGGCTTCTTACTGGTGGAACCATGAGCCAGGAGTAGCCTGGGGTCTGCAGCCAGCTGCACACTGACACAAGCAGGTGACATCATCTTCGCGAGCCTCCCCAAACCCTCCTGCTCACAGGGAAGTGAATTGTGAACTCTGACTGAACTGTGGCAGGAACTTGACAAAGCATGGCCACCATGTGCCTCGGATTCTCCTCCATGTGGGGGTTGGGGCTTTAGGGAGGCAGTGACAGTCTCTACAGTGCAGGATGCTGTGGGGACTCTAGGGCCTGCGGAGTACGAACAGTCTAGGCACAATGAGCTGTGGGCACACGGGAACAGCAAACTGGCATGCTTGTTCTCGCTATTATTTTTCTGCTGGGGGACAACACTGTGTCCTGTGTGAGAGCACAGAGTCCTCAGCACTGGTCCAGTCCACAGCTCTGGTCTATTCCACAGCTCAGGTCCAGTCCGTAACACAGGTCCAGTCTGCAGCCCAGGTCCAGGCACAGTTGAGGGCTGACAATGGATTGTGCAAAGTGAACAGGAACTTGGCAATGTGCTGTCTGCATTAGAAGCCACCACTACTTCTGAGCTGCGTGACTACCAATGAGTGTACCAACCTCTCTGATCTTCAACACTGTCAGTAACACGGGAGAGGTGGCAGATACACCACCTGCTTTCCAGGGATGCTGAAATAACTGTTCTCAGCCCCAACTCTTGTACTTCTCTGCTGGGACATGATGGGAAGACTGGGAGCTCTGTTTATGAGATGCATAAGTACAGGGAAGCAAACTCCACATGATACACCTAACATGGTGTCTAGAACCTGCGAAAGCCCAGCCATAGAGCGCCTCTGAAGCCACCTTTTCTGCCACCGCCTCCTTTAGAGCTGAAGCTGGCCAAAGTCATTATTGCATGAGGCATTTGGGAACAAGATAATTCATGGCTGTACTAAATTATGCAGGGCGGACCATTAGGGAAGAAACGACGTAGAATAAAGAGCTAATGGGGCGGGACAGAGAGGAGTGTCCCAGGAGCCAACGAGGAGGAGGGAGGTTGTGGCGGGATGGGAGGATGGGAGTTGCTCCAGTCTCAATGTGAGTGACATATCTGTATCAGGAAGTGACCATAGAATGTAAACACAGATGTAAAACAGCACCTGACCCACTGGGTCCCCAGGTGGGAGCTCTGCCTGTGACCGCCTCTCCTCTTTCTCTCCATTCAGGACAAGCACATATTCTCCCCGTGGCTTCCATGTGGATGTGATAGTCAGGAAGGGTGTGGATATGCTGCAGTAACAAACAGCCCTCCCCTCAAGAAGCAGCATGACTCATCCTTAGTCCCTGCAGTCACGGGGGAGAGGGTGCTGGCTTCTCAGAGGCATAGCTGCTTTCCCTGAGGGAGGTGCTTAGGGTGTCACCATCTCAGTGTGCATGTAAGTATGTCACAGGGAAGGGGGGACAGAAGTATTAGGCTCTGACTCCCAGGTGCCCCTACCCGGAAGGGACACCCCACCTCCACTCACCTCCATATCATTGGCCAATGCAGAGTCAATGGCCACTCCTGAGACAAAGGCCCTAGGGATGCATGTCCTCTTGTGTGCCTGAAGGAGGACTGGACCCTGGTCCTGCACGTGTGCAGATTCAGAGTTGAGACTTTCAACCTCACACTGTACTGTGACCAGCCCTGTTTCCTGACATCCCTTGGGAATTATCCATTTCATTAATGAATGTTCCGTTGATACAATTCAGATGTCTTCATTTTTACTGTTGTAAGTAATACCACAATTACTGTTTTATGCTCCAGTCATCCTCCAGGTTTCCATTCTTGTTAGAATTGTCTCAAGGGAGACACTGGGAGAGACAGCTCCAAGTCCTAAAAGCTCACACCTGGTGTTTGGAGAGTGAAAAACTGTGGTTGGCTGAAGAGCAGTTCTGAATGACCAGGTCATTCTGAATGGCACAGTCACTGGGGTCACAGGTATGTCCCTAAGAAGTGTTGCTGAATAAGCAATCTGGGGTCAGGGACACCCTGCATGGATGTGCTTTTATCTGGGGCCTCCCTTCTTGGTCACCCTTGTGGAAAGTGGAAACTTGACCTCATCCTACTCAGCTATTCAGTTATCAGCACTGGGAGGTGTGTGTGTGGTGCTGTCACCAGGGCAACCCCATCCACAAGGCTGAGGCGGGAGGCAGCAAGACAGGAGAGAAGCAGGGCAGGCAACCATTCACCTAATGTAGCTGCAGCTTGCAGGGATGCAGGAAAGGAGCTGGGTCCTTCCTAAGGTTACACTTGATTTCCAGATGTCTGGCAGATCAGGGTGGGTGTTGGCAAAATCATTTGTGTGGGACTTCTAGGTTGAAAACTAGTAAAGGTAAGAAAAGTCGCCTGTCTCCTGTTCTGAGAGAGGATGGGTGAGGATGGCTAGTGTCCAGGAGAAGCAGGAGGTGGTCCATGAGGGAGAGCAGAGCAACCCTGACACCTCCTCTTGTCCCTCAGGAGGTAAAGTTAGTCACACCTTTGATCATCACCTTCTGAGCCTGGTATCCAGTCCTTTCAGACTTCGGAAATACACTGTTCTAGCCCCTGCCCACCCCACCTTCCTCATCTCTGTCACTCCCCTCCCCCTGATGGCCCTAGACCCATAGTCCAAGAGCAAAGGGCTCTACCTGTGACATCCCTTGAACACAACCATTGGCAGAGGACTCAGCCTCCGCAACAGGTCGGGATCTGGGAGATGAAGGATTTGCCAGGGCAGGGACCAGTTAGGAGACAGAGAGCCCATCAAGCTACCTGTCTCTGCTGCCCTTGAACTGAGCATGTGCAGGTATAATGGAGGAGCGTCTCTCATTCTGTTACCTAACCTGGGGCCACAGTCTGTACCCCAAGAAGCCGGGTTTAGCCTCCTATCCTTTGACAATGGTCATTGGTTTTTTTTTTTTTTTTAAGAAGATTTTTCCAACTTGCCTGAATGGGGAAGGAGCCCACAGAGATCCATTGACTTTCCTAAGTCTATCTTTAGAGTCCTGAGTGAGTTTACGGTTTAACCAGAGGAATAAGGATGTGACGAAGCAGCCTTGGTCAAGGAGTGGCCCCAGACCTGTTATTGTCAAATGATCGTCATTGTAAGGCTGTGAATCTCTTTCCTTCAGACAAGGGTTCTGGGAAGAAGCTGTGGCTTGAGATTTCAGCATGAGATTCCTGATTTTTAAGGTCTTTTTTTTTTTTTTTTGAGTGTTTCTTTACAATATATTCTATTCTGCCAGGTCAGTTACAAGTCTTACCAGCAAAGGAGGGGGGGGCAACCAGAAGAAGAAATTCCCAGAGAGAATGAGGAGCTCTCTGGGATAACTGAGGAGGGTCCAGCTTTGCAGAAGTCCTAGTCTTCTAGAAGTTTCCTGGGTCACCCCCCACCCACTGAAACACCTCTCCTTCCATGTGCAGTCTCCATTTACCATACTGAAATGAATGGGTCTCCGCTACTTGCCGTGTTCTGACTCAGACACCCAGGAAACCTATTTATTTTTGAAACCATTTTTTTAAAAAAGCACCCTTTCCAACAATGAGTGTGTCTGCTTGGAGAGGCCTTGTCAATGAGAGGAGCGAGGCGTTTGCAAAGCGATGTGGAAATTAAACCCGCAATCTGGGCACATGCTTGTTTGACAAGTGATAATTAACCACTGACAATATAATTTCAGTTTGGATGCAAATGCGTTTTTCATTAAAAAGTCATCAAGGAAGAAGATGTCTGAATGGCCCGAGAGTGCCGGAGGAGGCTCTCCACACCTTTCGTCATCAAAGGAATGTGATGAGAGCCACCAGGTGATGCCATCAGGTCCCTGTTACGAAGGCTAAAATTAGAAAGACTAAAGATAACAAGTGTTGGTGAGGACACAGACCGAACTGTCACATGGTGTCTTAGGTACTTTTCCAGTTGCCAGGCTGAAACACCTGACCAAAACAACTTAAGAGAGGATGAGTTTATTCTGGCTCACAGTTCAGGGGTGCAGTTCATCATGGCAAGGACATCATGGTGGCAAAGGCACAGGGTGACTGCCCATGTTGTGCTCATGGTTAGGAAGCAGACAGAGGTAAACACTAGAGCCCAGCTAGCTCTTTCCTTTTCATACACTGATCCTCCCCAGCAGCTAAGGAAGGTTTCCTGCTCAGCTAACCCCATCTGGATAACCCCTCCCAGGCACGAGTAAAGCTTGGTCTTCTAGGCTATTTCAGGTCCTGTCTAGCTGACAGTTTCAACCATGACACGTGAGGTTCCTGGGAACACAGCGTATGGTGAAGACTATGGAAAACCCTGAGGGACCAAGCACCTACCTTTGTGTGCCTCAAGTGTTCCATCCTTTATTCAAACTATGACAAGGATAAAGTCAGTTCATGGGCTGCAAGACTGAAGTCTTTCAGCTGGGGCATAGCTGCATCAGTGGAGTGCTTGCCCATCATGCGTGAAGCTTGGAGTTTGGTCCCTTGTAGTGTATAAGGCAGGGGTGGTGCTGCAGGCTGTACATCTCAGGACGTGAGGGAAGAAAAGCTCAGGGCCAGCCCAGGCTACCCTAGCTATCACTAGTTCAAAGAGGAAGAAGAAGAGGAGGAAGAGGAGGAGGAAAGGGAAGAGAAGAGGGAAGGGAAAGGAAGGAAAGAAAGGAAAGAACTCTCACAGCTGTATTAGTTACAACATTCACCAAACTGATCAGCTCAGATCATAAATAATATTAGGCCATCTTCATCCCTCCTTTCCAGAGACCAGCTGGCTCCTCCTCCGTAGTCAGCCCATGCCCTGTCCCAGTTCTGTCCATGAAGGGGACTCTGTGACACTGAGTGAGGATTTGTTTCCAGATCCCCCTGAAGGTCACACTCTTCTGGGGACAGACCTATGCAAATCCAAGCTTCTGGTACCATGATTGATAGCCTCAAGCCTCCAATCCCTTAACCCGGGATTCCCTCTGTCAATGGGAAAAGCGCACTGTGCACCGAGCACCGCTGCAGACCACATGCTATGCCTGCCCACATTCTCCCTTTAAAAGGAGCTGCTGGCGCCACCACCATGACTTTCTCATTGGCTTTTAGAGCTCTTTGCTTTAAGAGCAATTTGTGCAGATCAAGGCTGCTTTGAAGCATGCAGCCAAGTCAAGAGGAAGGCTTCCCACTTCCTTGCTGGGCGCCAGCCTTTCTCCAGCCTGCACTCTCTCTGGAAGCAGCAGATATATTTCCCTTTGCAGACACTGCCTGGAAGCGCAGCACTTGGGTGTCAGTGAGACCGGTTCCTGTCAGGGAGCAGGAGTAGCCCCCTCATGACCCTTCTTGTAGTGGGAACCTGGGTCCAAATGGAGGTGCCTTTTCTTCAGGGTCTGGTTCAGCAGGAGTCCACGAAGCCCTATTCCACAGAGGGTAAGAGTGTTCTAGTTTTAAGGCATCTGGTGGAGACAGAAAGTCAGGCAGATATGAGGGTACAGCGGAACTAGAGTGACTATAGATGCCAGAGGATCAGGTGCCTGAGGAATGTGGCTTGTCTCTCAAGCGAAGCTGAGCTTAAAGGCAGTTTAAGAAGCACACAGATAGGAACAAACTCCACTCCCTCAACTAGTGTTTATTAAAAATACTATTTTTATTTATTCTTTAAAAATTCCATGCATGTATACAATATTTATCGGTCTTACCTATTCTCAACTACCTCACTGTAGCTCCACCCCCCACTGAGGATCTACCAATCTACCTACTAAGGCCAGCCCAGGATGGCCATGTGCAAATGAGCCTGAGGCCCATTCACTGGGGCACTGGTGAGCTACCAGTGGCCACATTCTCCAAAGAAAATGAAACTCCTCCTCTCAGCAACCATCAACTGTCAAGAGATCCTCAGATAGGGGTGAAACCTCTCAAGCGCCCCTCCTGCACTCATGCTGGGGTTACAACCGGCTTGGTCCAGCTACTGACAGGTAACTGGAACTTCTGCAAGCTGCTGAATGCACCAGCCTCATTGCAGCCAGAGTGCAGTATTCCACAGCTGTCTTCTCTATTAGTCTGCTCTTATATTCTTTTTATGGCAGGGGCAGGATTTGAGACAAGGCTTCAGTGTGTAGCCCTGGCTGTCCTGGAACTCACTCTGTAGACCTGGATGGCCTTGAACTCAGATCTGCCTGCCTCTGCCTCCTGAGTGCAGGAATTAAAGGTGTATGCCACCACTGCCTGGCTCCAGCTCTTACATTCTTTCTGCTTATCCTTCCATGATGTTCTCTGAGCCTTGGATCCAGACAGACTCACCCATGTTCTCCTGGGCACCCACTGTGAGCCAGATGCTGCATCAAAGACACAACAAGAAGGTTCAGAGAGGGAGCCTTGATAATTCCTAACCTCCATCTGGAGTGATCCTGACTCCATCCAAGGCTCCTCCTCACATCATGGGGAGTATCCTACTTAGTTAAGGAGGATGACCAAGTGAGAAGAATTTCCCTGGCCTCCTGAACCCCTGTCGTCTGAATTCTCCCAACCAGAGCTCTGTCTCCAACCTTGGGCTCTTCCTGATTGACCACAGAGATAACATCAAGCTCTTTCCCACCTCAGGCCACCCAACAAGCCTTCCTATGTCTGTATTCATTGCATCTCTCTGTAGTTAATTTGTGAGGAGACAGTGGAAGTATGTTATTTAAGCGGCGATTATTAAAATCATGCTGAGGGGTTGCTACATAATAGCTAATTATCTGCGACCTAATTGGGAAAACAATACGTTTGGTTGTGTTTAGTTTCTGAGTTACTCCTGAGGAGCGGGTGCTGCCCTTGCTGCACGAGAGGTATTTGTTCAATCACATTCTCATTATCTCCAAGGTGTTGTCCCTTCTCTGATTGGCTAATGCTCCTTTGGCAAGAAGCAGGGCTTCCTACTCACACCCTCCTTTTCCTCACATCCTCTCAGGACACATGGCGCCATTTGTCCATTGATGTGTACAAAACTCCACCTGCTTCCTGTGTGCTGTGGTTTGAGGGTGGAATGTCCCCCAAAAGCTCACGATCATGTGTTTGAACATTTGGTCTTTTGCTAGTGGCCCTGTTTGGGAAGGTTGTGGCACCTTCAGGAAGTGGAGCCTTGCTGGAGGAAGTGAGTTCCTGGGTGGGGACTGCGGAGCTTAGTCACACTTCCTGTTATTTCTGTGTTTCCTATGAGTAGATGTGATGTGATTAGCCAGCCCCCTTGTTCTAGTTTGCTTTTCTATTGCTGTGATAAAAACAAACAAGTAGTCGGGCAGTGGTGGCACATGCCTTTAATCCCAGCACTTGGGAGGCAGAGGCAGGCGGATTTCTGAGTTTGAGGCCAGCCTGGTCTACAGAGTGAGTTCCAGGACAGCCAGGGCTACACAGGGAAACCCTGTCTCGAAAAAACAAAACAAAACAAAAAAAAAAAAAAAACAAGCAAAAACTGAGGGCAGGTGCAAGCTTTGATTTTTCAAAACCTACTTTTACTATGGGTACTTAAATGCTTTTTAACCTCCCTTCTAGCCCACCACCCACCAGAGGTAGTGGAAAAGAAAGGTTTTTAGGATATGGTGGAAGTGAACCTGTTTAGAAATTATTCTTTGGAGCAGACCCCATCTGTGTTGTCAGGAAATCAGCAGTTCAGTTCACAGGAGTCAGCAGCAGCAGCTTGATTCATTCACAAACATTTCACGAATATACCAGAGTTTCAGTTAAGTAGTGTCAGGATAGCAAACACGAATTAGCAGCGGTGGCAGGACCTAGCAGAAACAGCCAGGCCTCAGCCAAATCAGCATGAGTCAGCAGGAGGGACCAAGACCACCAGGGATGTCAGGAGAAAGAAGTTCTTTGCCATGCCTCTCTCAACGAAGGGAAGATCGGCGAAGATTTGAGAACAAGAAGCATTGCAAAGCTAGCTACGCAAGCCTGCCTCCATCACTGTTCGTTGAATCCTATTTATACTCCCTCCAAACATCATGGATCTTCCACAGGTCTTTGTAGGAGGAATAGAAAGAACCTGCTGCCAGGGCAGTGGCCCTTCCACATAAACTTTGGTAAACAGTGGGCCTGCACAACTTCTGCATGAGGGCCAAACTGAAGCCTGCCTGAGAGCCTAGAGATTGGTGATGCAGTCAATGACAATGGGGAACTGTCACTTAGAGGACACGCTTGCTTGGGACCAACGGGACATGGGTAGAAGGTATAAAACGCTCAAGAATTAATAAATGAGCTTGCTACCACATTCTCACCTGCTCCCAGAATCTGAGCCCCTGATTCTGTGCCTTCTCACCCACTGCCCTCAAAGGTGACTCTGGGCAGTAAGGAAAACTCAAGACAATAGGTCGTGCCTCGGCATATGAGTTGTCTTAACAAAACTCTGCTTGAGTCTGTATCAGCTGACATCACTCTGCCAATCAGCCTGGGTCTGTGGAAGCGTCTGGGGATCCATCCCATAATCAGCCTCCAAATGCTGACACCATTGCATGCACTAGCAAGATTTTGCTGAAAGGACCCTGATATAGCTGTCTCTTGTGAAGCTATGCCGGGGTTTAGCAAACACAGAAGTGGATGCTCACAGTCAGCTATTGGATGGATCACAGGGCCCCCAATGGAGGAGCTAGAGAAAGTACCCAAGGAGCTAAAGGGATCTGCAACCCTATAGGTGGAACAACAATATGAACTAACGAGTACCCCCCGGAGCTTGTGTCTCTAGCTGCATATGTATCAGAAGATGGCCTAGTTGGCCATCATTGTAAAGAGAGGCCCATTGGTCTTGCAAACTTTATATACCTCAGTACAGGGGAACGCCAGGGCCAAGAAGTGGGAGTGGGTGGGTAGGGGGATGGGGGTGGGAGGGTATGGGGGACTCTTGGGATAGCACTGGAAATGTAAATGAAGAAAATACCTAATAAAAATTAGACATTATGAAAAGAAGAAGAAGAAGAAGAAGAAGAAGAAGAAGAAGAAGAAGAAGAAGAAGAAGAAGAAGAAGAAGAAGAAGAAGAAGAAGAAGAAGCCATCAGCACACCACCAGAAGGTTTTTGGTGCATTTCTCTATATCCAGTCATGATAAATGGAACTCATCTATGAATGAACCAATTCATATGTATTGGTAAGGAAGAATCCATCATGCATCCTCTCAAGTGTCTGCTTTAGCAAAACATCCTTTCATCTGTGTCCACTTCAGGAAACACTCCTTCACATGTTTGCTCTAGCAAACCACCATCCGACACAACTGGCTTTCCAAAGAAACCATAAACTTCCACTTAGGCAGGAAAGGGTTTATTTCAGCTCACATGTTCAGACCACAGGCCAGTGTTGAGGGAAGTCTAGGCAGAAACTCAAACAGAGTATGGACTTGAAGCAGACAGGAGGAATTCTGCTTGCTGACCCTCTCATTGGTTCATGCTTGGCTAGCTTGCTGATGCACCTCAGACCTGGCTGCCTGGGAATGGTGCTGCCCACAGTGGGCAGGGACCTCCCACCTCAATCATCAACATGATAAACCGTAACAGAAATGGCCACGGGGCAATCTGACCTAAGCAATTTCTCAGATAAGGTTCTCACTTCCCAGATCACCCCAGGTTGGATCACGTTGACAATAAGAACTGACCAGCATGCTCTGGCTCCTTCTACCATGCATTCTCATGATACTGCTGTGCCTTCCTCTCCAAGTCTCTGAGCCAAAAGTAACTCTTTCTCCCTCAAGTTGCCTTTGTCAGGGTATTTATTACGGCAACAGGAAAGCAGCGAGACATGGAGTCTCACACCCTACCTCCATCTGCTTGTCTCTTGGGCAGCTTGGTTTGCTTTCTCATGCTCCTTGATGTTAGCTGATTCCCTGATCCACAGCTTGACCTGGTAATTCCCTCTTCCATGTACCATGGCTCCCTTCGTTCCTTCTTCCTGTGCTCTGTAACATTCCTGGTCCTTCAATGGACCAGTGGCTTCTTCATCCCTGCATCCTTTCAGCTACTGGCTCATTCATGCTTCAGTATGCTTCCATTCATCTTTTCCTTTGCTCATTCTTTATTCCTTGGCTCATTCATTTGCTCGGTGTCTCAGTCCCTTGTCAATTTGTCCGGTGCTAGGTGGTTCATCGTAATACAGTGTGCTGTGTGAGTCTGTCTGCTGTGACTACAAGCCAGCCTCATGTCATGCTCTGGGAGTTTCAGTTCCTTAAATTTCCCCCCCCTCTCTCTCTCTCTGCCTCCTTCCTCCCTCCTGTGTGTATATGTGGGTGAGTGGGTGCCACGCCATGTGTGGTTGGAGATCAGAGGACAACTTAAGGAATTAGATTCTCTCCTTTCACCGTGTGGGTCTCAGAAATCAACCTTAGATCATCAGCCTTGGTGGCAAGCACCTTTACCAGCTGATCCATCTTGCTGGCCACCATTTCAGTTCTTTATTGGTCCTTTAAGAAAAAAGACTCCCCCCCTCTCTCTATCTCTATGTGTGTCTGTATGTGTGTGTGTGTGTGTGTGTGTGTGTGCGCGCGCGCGCGCGCGCATTCACATGTGGTCTCAGAGTCCATAAGATGGTGGTGTATCCTCGGAGCTGGAGTTCCAGGTGATTATGAGCAAATTAACATGGATGCTAGGAAAACCTCAGGTCCTCTGGAAGAGCCATGGCTCTATCCCTGGGTTTATGTATGTGTGTGTGTCTTTTTTAAGCCAACATGTTGTGGCACCATAGTTAACAGAGGGCTTATCCAGAAGAAAGCACATCAGTCTTTGTGGAGATCTTAGAATTTTCTGGAAGTGAACATATCTGCAGGGCTAAGTTCACAGGTCAATAATGAGACTGTCTCTATTCCCCTAGAAGTGCCTTCATCTCCTGAGTGTCATGAATTCTGCTCTCAAGTCAGGGCAGTAATCAGCTTCCTGGCTTTTAGCACTGTGTGATAGATGAGTGTCATACAAACACACTGGCTTGGGTTCCCATTTCCTGTGGCTCCAGCATTACACCTGGCAATGTGCATAGGCAGCCATGCAGAACACGACTTTGTTTATTCCTGTCCCTGTGGTTCCTGTGTATTAGACAAATACCAAATCATTTGCCATCCTGTGCATTGCAGTGCTGGGCCGGTGTAAGCACTGGCATGGGCATTGATGTGGAATCACTACATTGTATCCCTGTCATATACAAGATCATCCACCTGTAGAATCGCTAGAGTGTATCCAGGACACATACAGGATCACCAGCAGATGCTGCCAAATGGTCTGTAGAGTTGCCTTTGCGGTTTATATTCCCACCAGCAGTGTCCAGAGCCACATTTTGTCCCCAGATTGCCTACTCCACATCCTCGTCTGCCTGTATCAGCTCCTTTTGGTCCAGATGTTTAGCTCTATGAGTCTTCACCCCTGGAACATTGATGTAGGAGGGTACCTTGCTCCCATGTGCTGACTTTGGCTCCTTTCAGGTCGTGGCCTCAGAGATGCACACTCAAGCTGCCCTGTGATGTCATCAGGGCCTAGCATCAAATTGTTGCCCACATGGGGCCTTCCTTGCCAGAAGAGTCGCTCATGCATGTGACCTACTTACTGTGGACCTTGTCCCCCGTCAGGCATTCTGCAGAGAGCTGCAGTCTTTGATGAATCAGGGTACTAACCTTGTGGGGTTCACAGACTAATGTTGGAGACAGAGTGTGGGGCTTTTTATTTGAGGTATGAAATAAGGGTAGTTGGACTTGGGAGGAAAGATGGATGGAGGACATGCAGAGGAGAAAACAGAGATGAACATTTAGGGGGTGATGCGGCAGCAGACAATTTTGAGCTCGAACCCCAAACCTAGTGTCTGGAAGATACTAGCCCAATCTCCACGATTAGGACACATCAAGACACTGAACATGTATATCCACATGTCTGGCAAACCAAGGTCACTGGGAAAGACCCAGAGGTAGATTGGACACTTGGGAGAAGCCTCAGCTCTATGTCCCTTTGTGGTGTGCAGCTACCAGAGTCCATTTTTATTTCTCTGTCTCTCAGGCAGGCTCTGTTAGCTGGGAGTCTCGGGTACTACATCCATGAGACAGGTGCAATGGTGCTCATGTCCTGGGTCTGCAGGGTAAATGGAGCTAGTGGAGGTGAAGGTCTCAGGCCCCCAGTCTCTTCCACTAGGGCTGAGCATCACACCTTCATGGAGGGGGTGGGTGTTCCTGACTTCTGTTCCCTGTGTTCTCTTGGGCTCTCCATTCTCATCTGCCTTTTCACTTCCTGGTTTCATTTTCATTTACTGTCTTAGATCCAGGGAGACTGGACAATCGCTTTGCACATTGAGTACACTGAGTTACAGAGCAGACAACAGTGAGATCAGAGCCATGCAGGGACTTTAGCTCCAGAACGATGACTTGGCTTGGACAGGGCTCCCACCTCGTGTTTGGTTGAGTGGACCCACCGTGTCTGGGACCTTCTTCCTGATGTTCTCAGTAAAAGCAAAAGCCAACAGGTATCAACTCTGCCCCAGAAAGCTGCACGCTAACTCACCTCAGGCTGAGCTTTCTCATTGGAGTCCACCAAAGCTAGTTTTCTAGATCTAAACTGATTTTCAGTTTCACTCAGAATAAAGCCTGCTGATCTATTGCCCAGGTAAACATAACTACCTCCAGCTTACAAATTCCACTGGAAATGTTTACTGAAGGAGGGGTTTGATTTGGTAAATCTCGTCTCTCTCTATCCTTCCTTCCTTCCTTCCTTCCTTCCTTGCTTCCTTGCTTCCTTCCTTCCTTCCTTCCTTCCTTCCTTCCTTCCTTCCTTCCTTCCTCCCTCCCTCCCTCCCTCCCTCCCTCTGTACCTACCTTCCTTCCTTCCTTCCTTCCTTCCTTCCTTCCTTCCTTCCTTCCTTCCTTTCTTCCTTCCTTCCCCTTTGCTTCTTCTCTTTTTCTTCTTCCTCTTCTTCCTCCTCCTTCCTTATCTTCTCCTATCTCATTCTCCCTATTTTTTTAATGTCCTTTAAAAACTACAAACAGAAAAACCATTTTAAAGGCTGCTGTCTCCTTAACACTACCCAGACTCATATCACTCAGTGAGTTTGGAGATGTGGTCTTCATCACATGTCTAAGCCTTGATCTCTCTCTGTGTGACAGGCTTGGCAGGAGATCAGGCCCAGAACTGTGCCACCAACATTTTTATTTTTTGGCCTGTTTTTCCCCCCTCTCTCCCTTTTTCTGGTTCTTCACCTTTAATACAGAGTTGATATGGTATGTGTTTGTGAGTGTGTGTGTGTGTGTGTGTGTAAAACACTCTTTTTAAAAAAAGATTTATTTACTTATTTTATGTATATGAGTACACTGTAGCTGAACAGATGGTTGTGAGCATTCATGTGGTTGTTGGGAATTGAATTTTTAGGAGTTGCTCTGGTCATCTCCGCTCACTCAGCCCCTGCTCACTCAGGCCCAAATATTTATTTATTATTATATATAAGTACACTGTAGCTCTCTTCAGACGTGCCAGAAGAGGGCGTCAGATCTCATGATGGATGGTTGTGAGCCACTATGTGGTTTCTGGGATTTGGACTCAGAACCTTCAGAAAAGCAGTCAGTGCTCTTACCCACTGAGCCATCTCGCTACATCTCCCGTGTGTAACATTCTTGTAGAATGTTATCTCAGTCTGGGCGTTAGATGTTTAACCTAACACCGTCCCAGGGCTTCCTGATGTTTTTACTAGCCTCTGTGTATTAATTAGTTTACTGCTGATAAATTTGGCCACACTGAATCTTCTACCTGGAAAGGAAGAAATGAGAGAATACTTGAAAAGCAGACGTTGGTGGACATAAATGGGGGCAGAATTGGGGGATGAAATCCAAAGGCAGCACCTGAGCATCATTCCTGAGGATGGGTCCGTGCAATTCTATGGCTCACGGAGAGGAGTCATTTTATCCAAAGGAACACATAGCTGAGTCAAGATTCAAGGTTTCTCATCCAGTGACATTTTTATTAGATGGTGTCGCGCTTTGGTTCAACTCTTCTGACATTTCCTGGCTTGTAAAATGAAGAGCAAGGCCGTTAACATAGACGGATGCAGAGGCGCCTTTCCACTGCATTAAAGCACACACAGCTCCCAAGTACTAGAAACACAGAAGCTAGGATTTTATCTAAGGGAGACCTCACTGTCCAAGGTCCTGAAGAAGAGAGGCAAACGGTGGCCATCTCTAGACCTTGTAGCTAAGTAAAGGAGGGCACACTGTTTCCAGGGCCACATTATATCCACCACAGAATCATCAGGGTGCCAGGTTTCTGGTGCCCCCCTACCTTGAGCACTATACATGACATGAACTTTGGGGAAAGGACAGTTCAGCGGAGGACTGTATCACGAAGATGTACCTGCTGTAGTCTTGAGCAACCTAGCAGAGAGGATTTCTGAACCACACCATTTACCTGACTGTCTCGTAAGTGTCTAATGAGTTCCAGGGTGGACTGATATTCACTCTATTGTTGAGGATGACCTTGAAGTTCTGACCCTCTACTTCCATCCACCTCCCAAGTGCTGAGATTACAGGCACACAGCATCACACTCCCTTAAAATTTTATTGATGGTGTGTGTGTGTGTATGTATGTTTGTGTGTATGCATGTGTGCATTGTGTGTGTATGTGTGTGAATGTGTGTATTTGTGTGTACGTGCTTGTATATGTGTGTGTATGTATGCGTATATATGTGTTTGTATGTATGTAGTTATTATGCATGTATATATATATATATGTGTGTGTATGTGTGTGTGTTTGTATACATGCATACATGTGTGTCACAGTGTTCATGTAGAGATTGGAGAGCAATTTGTAGGGTTACATTCTCTCCTACATGTGGATTTCAGGGACTGAACTCAGGTCATCAGACTTTGAGGCAAGTACCTTTACATACTGAGCCATCCCACCACCCTCTCTTTTATCGTGGTGCTGGGGATTGAACTCAGGACTTTGGAATGCAGGGCAAGCATTCTGATAATGGGGCCACATCTCCAGGCCTCCATACAACCACTGACCAAATGGAGACAGCATTTGCCAGTGGTGTCCAAGGTTCTCCTCCAAGCCCATTGCCAGATCACTGTCATAACGCCATGCATGCACAGGGTGGGAGGGGCTGGATAAGGGAGGACAGATGAGCCTTGAGGCTCAGATGCGTCTTGCAGAATGATTTGGTCTGGAAACAAGATGAGCATTGGGGAAGATAAAGCTGAGGAAGCTAGAGGGTAAAACCCCCACACAGACCTGAATAGGGCACTTTGCAGATCCTTCTGTAAGTCACTGCACACACACTGGGAAAGACCCTGCACACATGCCCAGTCTTCAGTTTACAAACAGGGTTTAATTGAACTCATTCTGTAGATAGCCAGCCAGCCTCACATTGGTCATGCAGCACAGGCTAGGTTTAAACTTGTAATCCTCCCTCCCATGTACTGCGATGGCAGCAAGCACCACCATATCCAGCTTTATTTGATTCATTCTAATGTCTTTGTAAAGAATGTGACATCGTTGTCATTTATTTTACAACTAAGTAAATGTTGTCCCAGGGTAGTGGAGGGACTTCTGCAAATGCTGGCAGCTGGCAAAGGAGAAGAATAAGGTTTGAAGCTGCCCGCCTGTAAGACACTTGCCCACTTGACAGAAGCTGCCTCCCTGGACTCAGAGGGCAGCATGAACCCAACTTGTGTGGAATGAGCTTTGGTCACCAGCAAGCAGAGCCGGTGGATAGGGGGAGGAGTCTCTTCCACTGCCTGGCTTCCCTGACCAGAAACAGCCTACAGGATATTCCTGGAGGACTCAGGGTGTGCTGGCCAGACTCCCAGCCGGCAGTGGCTCTAAGTGCTTGTGGGAAGACTGATTTGTGAGGATCCACAGGCTAAGTCAGTAGAGGGAACTGGGACATCTTGTTATTTGGGCCAGAAGTCAGGGACCACAGTTTACTCCCAGATGTGTCCAGGATATCAAGTATCATCTGCCTTTGTGCCCCATGGGACTTCTTGGGTGACAGTGGGGTTTGCCATGGCTGACCCCACACCTTCACACCCCCTTCACACCTTCAGAAAACATCCTTAAGCACCCACTGGGTGCTGAACATGAGGGCTCTGACAGTGAACCCCATAGAGCTGATCATACCAGACCGACCATGAACTTCTTGCTGTCATACAGGAGCTTCCAGCTCACAGTCTGGTCCCTTGCCGCTAAGTTCATTTCCTCCCAATTAGACACATTTTATTTTTCATAACTGAGAATCAGAAGGAGGAGGCTGACAAGACAGTATGGAGAAGTCACTTGGTTGACCCATTCCTTCCTCTGAGACATGATCGTCTGGAACGAAAGTTAGCCCAACCTTAGCCCACACCTGAAATAGAAAATGGGAGCAGTTAGCTTCATTTTTCCTGGTTGCCTTTTCAAGCCTCGTGTTAATCTATTCACGGGCTCAGCCCTTCAGGAGCAAACATGCTTCTTCAGGAGTTTTCTAACTGAGAACAAATGCCTCATTAAGTTAAACAGATTAACCTGAGAGCACTATTGATGTCAGACAGCATAATGAATGTCGTTATAGAGAAGGCACAATAGTCCTTAGAGGGACCCGGCCCACCATCAGCGGCTCTGAAAATGCATTGCCTGTTGTAGGATAGAGGTGGCATTTCTTTTGGGGGTGGGGGTGGTGGAGAGGGAGATGGAAGGAGTCCTTGTCTAGAGCCAAGGTCACAATCTTTTCCTGTGGTGAGCACCCTGGTCAATGCCAGAGTCTTGGAATGCTTGTGAAGAGTATGTTGCCAAGGGAGGAGCTGTGTGTGTGATGCACTCCCTGTTGGGTAAAAAAGGAAAGTTGGATTGAGCCTGGCCTTAGAACTTGGGGTCCAGATCTAGGCCTCTCCATGTCCCAGTAGACTGTGTCTAGCCCAGGCCCTCTGACCACACTGAGACTCACACCTGCCACTGTTGAGAACACGGAGCTCATCAATCCATGGAAACCTGGATGGGTGGCACTCAGGACAGCAGCCTGTATGTGGACTTGTGGCCACAATGGGTGACTGCCTTCTTCATTTCACCCAGAGAAATACTTCCTCAAATGAGGCCCCAGAGGATGGACTCAGAGATGGAGCTAGACTGACCGCCCCCCCCCCCACACACACACACATACACACACACACACAGTCAGTTGCCTTCCAAAAGCCCATCAGCTGGCTGCTGAGCCTTTAACAATGAACCCTTGGGGGACATTTTTAGATTCAAACCATATCAGGAACCATAGAGCAATTTAAGCAGCGGGCCTCAGGACACACTGGCCAGGAGCCCTGGCTGTCACTGCCAGGTTTCACTTTTTCCTCAGCACAGCAGGGTGAGCTGCTCACTTGCAGACTTAGACTGTTTAAAAGGGATGATAACTTCCTCTCCACAGCAGGGGTCCAGGAGGCCCTGGGGCTTCTGCTCTGTTCAGCAGGACTTAGCCTCAGAGGCTCTGCTGGAACTGGTCCTGGTGGGGTAAGGTGTAGGTAGATCACTCTTCTCAAGTTCAGCCCAGCAGGTAGGCGAACTTCCAGACTCATGGCTGCTCATTTCCACCCAGGGCTATACAGAATCAAAAGGACAGCAATACGGTCTCTGTCCGTCCATTTGTCCCTCCCTCCCTCTTTTCTTCCCTCCCTCTCTGTGTAGATTGAACCCAGGATCTCCATCAGCTAGGTGAGTACTGTACCTTGCAACTCTTTCTCCAGCCCTCATAACCAGTGTTAGCATTTTGTCTAGGCTCCAGCCTATACTTACCTGGCAACAGCCAAGTGCACCTGACTATAAAAGGGGCTGCTTGCCACCTCCTCTCTCTCTTGCCTTCTTGCTCTCTGTCCTCTCACCCCTTCCTCTTCTCTTCTCATTCCTCTCCTCTCTCCCCTCTCTCTCCATGGCCAGCCTCTACAGCCCCCCCACCTTTCTCTGTCTCTACTACCCTCTCAACTCAACTCCCCTTCCCATGCCCAGAATAAACTCTATTCTATATCCAGTCCTGTAGTTGGATGCCTCAACATGGGCCCCGAGGAGGCCCCCTTACTCCACACCTGACTACACCTCCACCAGACATATTCCTTCTCTCTTCAATCTTTTTATAAACCATAACACCCAGTTTGAAATGATACCTCAGCACTGAAGAGTCAGGGATGGGGAGGGTACAGAGAAGAATGCAAAGAACATGTGACAGAGACAGGGATCCCTAGAAAGATCCCAGGGGGGAACCTGAGTCCAGCATGGAGGGAGTGCCAACCTCCTCCTAGGGACAGAAGCAGAGGACTGTGCCAACAAGTCCAGCATTCTAAGGGGTTGTCCCAAGTTGAAGTAAGAAAATTTATGCAAACGTTCCCCCTGGTGTCTGCTACTCTAAGAGGTGTACTACTCTGTGTCTGACTTGTCGGGTGACCAAACTGAGACCCAGGGCAGCTGAATGATCAGCTAGGGTCACCCAGCTTCTAAAAGTAAGGATTCATATCAGGATTGGACCAGGGTGGCCCATTGACCACAGTGCTTAGCAAGGCAACAGGCAGGGCAATGTTTGCTTCCCTGAAAACTGCAGGCATCTGGAAACTATCTGCGGCCAGCCACTGCCTTACCCTGTCTCTCAGGCAAGAAGCCTATAGTGGGTGAAAGACCTAGGACCTGTGGCTTCCCCCTGAGCCTAGTCTGCAGAAAGGCAGGTCCTGCCACTGCATGCTAGCGTAAGCCCCCTGAGGATCTGGCACAGCTCTGTGACAGTTTCTGTGACTCAGGGGTGATGTCTCTACCTCATGGCTGTTCACTCCTGGCTGAGAAGCACGTGTTCTTTCATAGAATGAACTCTGCATTCTGGCTGTGTGTGGAGGCTGTAGCCCAATTGCAGGCTGGGTAGTTCATCTGCTGAATGGTGCAACACCATATTTCATTCCATCCATCCATCCATCCATCCATCCATCCATCCATCCATCAGCCAATCAATTAATTCTCACAGGATCTGTAAGTTCTCTGATGGCAGGTCCTGTGCTTGCTTCATTTGTGGTGTGGTGCATCCCTTTGTCCTTGGAGAACAGAGAAAACTTTTAGTATGGAAGAAACAGCTGTGTAATTTTAGGATCAAAGGTGGGGGTAAAGAGAGACTTGGGAGAGCCAAGATACTCCATGAACACTGAAGAGCTGCCAGTCCAGTTTTGGAGACACACACACACACACACACACACACACACACACACACACACGGCATGATGGAAAATGACTCTGGATCCCCAGGCTGCCCACTCACTATTTAAAATCATATGCCTTTATTTAGCTTGGGAGTCTGTAGGTAAGCCTAGTGCCGTTTGCCTGTGGCAGGTTTGTTTGGATTTGGCTGGGTCTACACAGCCAAGGGATCTGTAGTCAGCTTATGGATCAGCTGAAGCTGGCTGGCTGAGCATGGCCCCCATTGAGTCGGTTCCCTTCTGTTTCATGTGCACTCATGTAGACAGCAGCCAGCCCTGTCTTCATGGGCAAAGATGAAGGCCCTGTGTGGTTAGCTTTGTCAATTTGATACAACCTAGAATCACTTGGGAGGAGAATCACTGAGAGATTGTTTATTCTGGGTTGGCCTGTGGGCATATCGATGGGGAATTACCTTTCTGTTAAATCAAATATTTATTTTTAATTATGTGTGTTCGTGTGTGTGTGTGTGTGTGTGTGTGTGTGTGTGTGTGTGTGTATACGCACTATGTGCTCATGGTTGCAGTTACCAGTAGAAGTCAGGAGAAGGTGTAGCATTCCCTGGAGCTAGAGCTATGTGCAGTTTTGAGCTGTCCAGCCTTGTGCTGGGAACTGAACTCAGGTCATTTGCAGGAGCAGTATGTATTCGTGACTGTTGAGCTATTATCATTCCAGCTGTTCAGCGATTATCTTAATGAGGTTACTCAATGTGGAAAGACCCTGGTTCCTGTGAGCAGTACCATTTTCTAGGCAATGGGTCCTGAGCTGTGTGGAAACACAGAAATCAGGCTGAGCACCTGAGAGCAAACAGACGAGCATGCAAGCATCCACGTTCTGCTCATAGCTAGTACGTGATGGGACCAGCCATCCTGAATGTTTGTCCCTGTGATGTCCCCCAGGCATAGACTGTGACTTGGAACTGTGAGCCCAAACATACCCACTCTCCTCCTTAGTTTGCCTTTGTCAGTGTGTTATCACAGCAATGGCAATGGATCCTGGACAGGTCCCAAAGAGTGTGATGAATAAATTCAAAGCATCTTCAGTGATAGCAGATATGGGGGCAGGTAGGGAAAGAAAGAAGGGAAGATATTTACATATTTACTTACCCACAGGTATAAGGCATATTTTAGATAAGAGGAGAAAAGAGATTCTGTTTAGGGCTGAAAGTGGTTGAATGAGTGTAGAAGGAGGGTGTGTGTGTGGTGTGTGTGTGTGTGATTTGGTGTGTGTGTGTATGTGGTGTGTGCGTGTGTGTGTGTGTGCTTGTGTGTATGTTTGTGGTGTGGTGTGTGTGTATGTATGTACACATATGTAGTGTATGTGGTTGTGTAGTCTATGTATGATGTGTGTATGTGGTATGTGTATGTAGTGAGTGGTATGTGTGTGTGGTGTGTATGTGGTGTGTGTGTATGTGTGTGTGATTTGGTGTGTGTGTGTGTGTATGTGGTGTGTGTGCTTGTGTGTGTGTGCTTGTGTGCATGTTTGTGGTGTGGTGTGTGTGTGTGGTGTGTGTGGTGTGTCTGTAGTTTTGTGTGTGTGTGTGTGTTGTGTGTGCGGTGTGTGTGGTATATGTAATGTGTGTGGTTGTGTAGTCTATGTATGATGTGTATGATGTGTGTATGTGGTGTGTGTATGTAGTGAGTGGTATGTGTGTGTGGTGTGTAGTGTGTGTGTATGTGGGATGTGGTGTTTGTGATGGGTGGGATGGGGATGTATGAGGTAGAGTGTGTGCATGGGATGCAGGATGAGCATGCTCATCTTGCTGAGCATGGGGACGTCTCATGGAGCCAGTGCTGGCCCAAAGGAGCCAGGAAGTCTTTTATCCTCATTCCTTTTCCTCAGCTTCATCAGTGGTAGAACTAACATAGCTAAAGACTAAAACGTGAAGGAAGTAGGAAAGAAATAATGACAACCCAGGGAGAGAACGAGCTAAGATGCATGTGTAAAATTAGAATATGGAAGAATTATGTATACTATGTTAGAACTAGAGTGGTGATTTTGGGAAAGGAGAGGTTATGAAATAACCCTTCAGGGCAAGCTTTACCCAGGAAAGAGAGCCTTGCGGTGACCATTTGGGGGCACATGATTGGGCCTTGAGGCGAGAGAACCTTAAAAGGAGCCATACATCATGTAAAAAGCCTTAAAGGGACACAGAGAGACTTCTCTTTAAGCCCGGGGAGAAAGTTCATTAAGAGAGACAGCTTGAGGTTAAAAAGAGATGCAGCCAGGATGGACAGGATGACAGGAACTTCACAGTGGAGCCCTCAGGAAATCCCTCAGACAAAGACAGCCTGGGTTTTGTTAGTGGTGGGGGATTGGCAGTTCCATATCATGTGACTTAGTCAGTATCGCTCTACTCATAGAGAAAGGTACAATGTAGGGCCCAGAAGCCTAGCTATTCAGGTAGCAGAGGCAGGAGGGTTGAAAGTTGCAAGCCTCTTGGGCTATGAAGTGAGTCTGAGGCCAGCCCAGGCATGACTGTAAAGCACTGTCTCAAAATAACATGTAGAAAGAAGTCTGGGGACAGGGCTTCACGGTACGGTGCATGCCTTGAGTGTGTGAGGCCCTCGGTCCAATCCTCAGGATGGTAAACAAGAAAATAAATAGAAAAGAAAAATAAATAAGGGTAAGTAAATAAGGCTTTGGCCTTTGCAGGCTGACTTGATATAAATAGATCCCACAAACCCCACTCGCCCAATTAAAATAGTTAATGTGGCCCAAGGTAAGTTAGTAGAGGTCCTTTCATGATTAAAACATCTGTCCACATCCTAATTTATAAGTTAGGGACTGTTTCCAGTGGTCCCTCACCTCAGTTAATTTTGACTATTTTTAGACATGGAAAAAAAAAAGAGCTCCTCACAGAGGATTGTTGTTACAATCTGAAGGTTTTGTCCACCCATTAGGGGTGCCAGCTAATAGCTGTCATTGTCAAAGTCAATGCCTCACACTGTCATTCAGAGCAAACTCTGGGACCCTGCTGCTGAGCTCTGCCAGGTTCTGATGATAACAGCCATGTGGCTGTGGCCTTCACCTCTGAAGTGGCATGGCACGCCTCTTCCAGGATGCCCATGGGGGTCTCAGCATCTCTCTTACTTCTCTTTACAGATGGGCTCTTTATTGCCTGAGGAGGCAGAGGCATGGTGTATGGAGGATACTTTCCTTTAAGGAGACTCACTTCAAGGACACAGCACCAACATCCCCGTCCTGTGAGGATGCTGGTGTGGAGGTGCCTCTTATTACAATCATGGCTTCCAAGTTAAAGTCTGTCATGGCACTAGGAAAGCCTGCCTCATTAGAGACTTGGGACACCTCTTTTTCTGCTGCCCAGAGTTCCTGGTCCCTCTTAGCCTTCTTGTATAGCGTTGAATTAGCAACTGGCTGACTGGGTGGAGTCTTCATGAAACAAGTGTTCAAGAGGATCTGACCATGGGGACAGCAGTCACAGCGGTGTCCGTGTCAGTCCATCCTCAGTCTCCGGTCAGATGCCAGGTACCTCCCCAGAATCCTAAGCTACCTGGGGGGGCCCCTTGGGGTTACCCAGTGAACAGCCATGGGAGGATTCAGATGGTGTGACAGTCACTGTCCTGACTGAGGGAGCCCTGCGGAATGTCCTAGTTTCCCTCTGCCTTAGCCAGGTCATCCCCGATGCAGGACAACACTGAAGGAACCACACATGTGACCAAATATCAGACAGCCACCTCAGCACCATGTGCTGAGGCCAACGAACGGTCCCATTGTTAATGTATTATAAACCACTCGGTCATTGCTTAAAACTTGGCTCCTTCAAGGAAAAAGCAATCTGGGAATTAATTAATTAATTACCCCATGGGTTTTCAAAATACAGATCAAAATCACTTACATTTTGTTTGGTGTTTGCTGACATCACTATGCCAGATCTTAAGATAATGTTCCTAACCTCTTAAGGAACAGAGAGATACTGCCAGTGGGATCCAAGGCATACACTTAGCTTTCCGAATAGGCTCACAGCACTCTACTGTCCTTGGTAGGTTCCTGTCCGATCACCTGTTTAATTGAGAGGCATAACCTTTTAAGTAACTTCCAGAGCCCAGAGTGTTCTGAATCGTGCCGTAACACAACTCTACAAGTTTCAATCCCCCTCCCTCACTCCCACTGCCACCATCTCTTAAAGGCTGGAAGGATGACACATATGCCACCCAGGGGTCGCTCCACAGTCCCTGGGGCTGCCAAACTTCCATAAAAACAAGAGTGTCAAATGAAGCTTCATGCCTTCTGTCAACTGTTGGTCTGAGTGGTGTCATCCTTTTATTTATTTACTTATGAAATTCTTTAGTTTCAGTGTTTGAGCCAGTCTTACTGCTTAGCCCAAGCTGAGAAGCCCAAGGAACTCATTGTGGAATTCAGACTGGCCTCCAACACATGGTAGTCCTCCTGCCTTAGTATCTGAGAGACATGAGCGACCACATCTGGCTTTCGTGTTAGTTTATATAAGCGGCAGGCTCAAATCCTCAATGTAAACCATCGTTTTAACCAAATATGGCAAGCACTGAGACCTACAGTAACCTGAACAGGTATCCACTCAAAAAGGAATCTCTGAAGCTGATACGGTGGTGTTTGCCTTTAATCCCAGCAGCACTCAAGCAGAGGCAGGAGGTTGTCTGTGAGTTCTAGGCTAGCTAAGACTACACAGTAAGACCCTATCTCAAAACAGACAAATAAACAAACAAAACCACCACCCCCCAAAAAAAATCCCAAAACAAACTCAAAACTAACCGAACAAACAATAAGAAAGAATTTCTTAACTTGTATATTTTAGATAACTCTGCTCCAACTCAGGAGCTCATGATGTCATCCCAACTTCACCATCTGCGATGTCTTTACCCATTCCCCATCCCCCACCCTCTGCCAGCCAAGCCCACAGCCCATTTCTCCAGACGCTCTAACAGGACTGGGGCAATTTTGTTTTTCTTTCTTTCCTATTAGAGATTGGAATCGGTTTCTCTGCTTGCCATCTGCTTGGTCCAGGATTCTGGTGTATTGCTTCCTCTCTGCCCAGAAGTCCATCCCTACACTCCCACACTCAAGGGACAGTCTGTTAGAGGTTACTGCAATCAGTAACAACCCCCAAAAGGCGGGCAAAGACTCTTGCTCCCTCTGAGATGTCTGCCGCATCGCAGTGAACTCTCCCTCCACCCACGTCTCCTGCTCACCTGCCTCTCTCCCCGGGCTCCTCCCCAGGATGTCCTACCTCAAATCTCCAATACTGCCTACTCTAGTTACTCCTTCTCTCCATTAGAGGCAATTGTCCCTAACCCTCAGTTAGACTTCACCAAATCAGCAGCGCCTTCCCCTCCAGCCCTCTGCGGAGTCTGCCACCTCGACCAGACAAACGCAACAACGTGTTTCTGTAAAATTCATTGGTGCTCAGCTATTGTTAGGAGAGTGCCACTATTTTATCTATTTTCTTGGCTAATGCTGTATAAATGGAAAACCTAAGGGTGGGCTGACCTCCAAGAACTCCTTATATTTCTATTTGTGTTATTCTTTCAAACATAATAAGTTTTCTACAATGCTTGAGGCAATTTGTGCCCTCATCTCTAAAAGTCTCCACTGCCATCTTCCCAAAGTTCCTTCAGATGGGGAAATAGGAGTACTGAAGCCAAGGGAATAACTATACTTTCTATAATTTGTGTGTGTCTCTGTGTTCTCTCTGTGTGTCTGTGTGTGTGTGTGTCTGTATGTATGTGTCTGAGTCTGTTTTTTGTATGTGTCTCTGTGTATGTGTGTGTGTTGGTATGTGTGTGTCTTGTGCTCTGTGTGTGTATGTGTATGCATCTGTGTATGTCTCTGTGTGTGTGTCTGTGTGTATCTGTGTGTTTGTATGCGTGCGCACGCGTGTGTGTGTGTGTGTGTGTGTGTGTGTGTTTGTGTGTGTACATGTTGGGGTTAGATAACCTTCCACCTTGTTTGAGGCAGAGTCTCTTCGTCGATTACTGCTGTGTATTCCAGGCTAAGCCAGGAGCTTCCAGGGCATCTCCTGTCTCCATCTTCTGATTTGTTATAGCAGTGCTGAGATTAGAGACTCTGAGCCTTACCACTGAGTCAGCTCTCCAATCTGTGTTTACTTATTTATTGCTGCAGTGCTGGGGACTGAACCTGGGGCCCCACACATGCAAGGTAAGTGCTGTGCCACAGAGCCCAGTGTTTTCTATGTTCTCAGTGCTCTAGAATTCAGGAACTCTATTCTGGGGAAACAGCTCCTCCCAGGGTTAGCTAATTCAGAAAGAGCACATAGCTCGCTCATGAGTCCATCTTTGATACATAAAACAGCCAGCTGAGAGTCCAGACTCCAGTAGCCTCCTTCATCTGACTCTGATATACCAAGCTGACGTCTCTTTTGTCCTAACCCCTCTCACTGGGTCTGGGTACTCGGTGTCTAGAGACCAGCTCTCTGAGGCAAAGGCATTAAACTTTCTCTATGGGATTCTAAGCTTACTTATCATAGCTACCCACTTTGTCCTGTCCTCCCCATGAAAGCCTTAATAAGGGCTCAGGGCCAATTCCTCCCCACCACACTGCCACCCCTCCCCCCACCCTCGTGCTTCACCTGGGGGCCTGTGGGGTGTACCAGGCTGCTCCCTGAGATCTGTGCTTGTGTACACTTCCTACTCCGTGCCAATCATTTCTATCAATTACCATACTTCAACTATTGAGCATATTTAAAAGTGACTAAGAATTGGCACATTGCTTCTGCTTTATGGGCCAAAGCAAACCACAGAGCCATGCCAGGCTTAAGAGTTGTGTAGTGAGGCCCTTTTGCCTCCTAGGAGAAAAGCAGGAAGGCCCTCTTCCAAAGGGTAGGGTGCAGATAGTGACCAGGAAAGGCTATAGTGTTAAAGTGGTGATTTACCATTTAGATCATTCATAAAACCCCTCAACAAACCAGGCAGCAGAGGGAGAGGTTCTGCCAACTGATAAAGGACACCACAGAATAAATCAGTGGCTACATAACACTTAATAGTCTTGGAAAGTCAGTGCAAGTGGCTGAAGAGATGGCTCCCCAGTTCCCATTGTTTCAGAGGGGCTGAGTTCAGGTTCCAGTGCCCACATTGAGTGCGTAGCTCACAACTGTCTGTAACTCTACCTCTAAGGGAATTGTTGATCTCTTCCAGCATTGGCAGGCACCTGAGCTCACATGCACATCACTCCCTCCCCCCATATAAACATAAAAATAAAAATAAGGAACAAGATAAGTATATGTGCTTTATTTTCCCTACAATGGGTTCTAAGGATCAAACCCAGGGTCTTGTGCATGTTCCATCACTGAGCTACACCTCCCAGCCTTTGCTACATCCATCCCAGCCTTTGCTACAACCCAGCCTTTGCTACATCCATCTCAGCCTTTGCTACATCCATCTCAGCCTTTGCTACATCCATCTCAGCCTTTGCTACATCCCAGCCTTTGCTGCAACCATCTCAGCCTTTGCTACATCCCAGCCTTTGCTGCATCTATCTCAACCTTTGCTGTATCTACTTCTCTTCAACCTTGTGCTTAATGCTCTAGCTTGTGTTTTAAGAACTGAAAATTAGGGACTCAGTGTTTCAGAATGCTAGCTGTTCTTCCAGAGGTCCCAGGACCAATTCCCAGCACCCACATGGCAGTTAACCACCATCTGTAACTCTAGTTCCAGGGGGCCCTGATGCTCTCTTCTGGCCTCCATAGGCACCAGGCATGTATGGGGTGCATAGATGTACATGCAGGCAAAACATCTATGCATAGAAAATAAGTATAAAGAGGTGTTTTTTAAAAAAGCAAAAACATAGCCAAAAATTTCCGGGAAAGTGATTGTGTTGAAAATCCAGTGTAATCTGTGAGTTATTAGAATTAAGGTAGTTTAGAAAGGTTGGAGGCTACAGTGTCAACAGAAGGAAGCTGTGTTTTCTAAATGACTAAAGAACAGTCAGCATTGCAGGAAAATATTGACAACTGTGTCCAAACGAAAGACTTTAGAGATGAATCTAGGGCTACATTGTAGTTATTTTCCTATTGCTGTGGTGAAACTTTCTGAACAAGGCAGCTTACAGAAGAAAGGGGTTATCTGGCCTTCCTGTTTCAGATGGTTGGTTAGAGCTCATGATAGCATAGCCAAGGCAGCAGGCAGTGGGAGCAGCAAGCTGAGGGCTTCCATCTTGAACTGCAAGCAGGAAACAGAAGAGAGCACATTGGAAATGACTTGAGGCTTTAAAAGCTCAAAGCCACACCTCCTAAACCATCCCAAACAGTGCAACTACCTGGAGACTAAGTATTCAAATATCTAAGCTTCTGGTGTACTTTCTCATACAAGCCACCACAGAGGGATGGACATCATTCACAAGCCAGTGGTGTAATACTGAGAAGAGACCAGCCCTTCCTCAATCAGTATGCAACCTCAACTCATTCAAACTCTAAATCTCAATTGGTTTTTGATTTTTCCACTGAAAAGCACAGATTCTTTTAAAAGTGGATATCTCTACTATGACTTATGAAAGGAGGGCTTTCCAATGGTCAAAGCTACCTGAGATGGGCAGTGGTTCTCAGGTGCCCTGAGTGGTGTTTGGTTCTCCATCCTGAGAGGTGTTCAAGGCCAGAGAGAGGGAGTCACAATTGTGCTGGGCTAAGACTCTGTCATCAAAGGTACTTGGATTTGAATTGCAAGTTGGGTATTGCAGGGTAAAGGATGTCTCTTTTTAGAGTCTCAGTTTACCCATCTGTGAAATGGCTGTAGTTCCATTGTTCTAGTTCATTTTATGTTGCTGTGATAAGCACCATGACCATGATCTTACACTTCCAGATAACTGTCTACATTTGAGGAAAGATAGAAGAGGAACTGAAGCAGAGACAGAAGTAGGAACCACGAAGAGAAGCTGGTTTTCTCTGGCTTGCTCAGCTACTTTTCTTATATAGCCCAGGCCAACTTGCCTAGGAATGGTACCACTCACAGTGGTCTGGGTCCTCCTATATCAATTAGCAATCAAAATCTTTTCCCAATACATGGCCTAGGACCATCATATCTGGGCAGTCCTTCAGTTGGGGTTCCATCTTCACAGATAACCCTAGGTTTGTGTCAAGTTGACAGCTGAAGCTGACCACAACACCTACTCACTGAGTTTATAGAGCTTAAATGAAGTAATATACACAGAGCACTAGCATAGGGCTAGGCATAGATGACACCCTGGGGGAAGGGGCTGGTGTCATTATATTTATTGAGGGCATTTCTATAAGATGGAGCCTTGGCAGTCACACTCTGCCAGCCCTTTCAAGTCTTGGAATCCTCTCTCCACTATTCATCTCAGAGTGGGTGACTCAGCCCTTCCCCTTGCTCTCTCCTGAGGCTCTTCCTCCAGAAATGGTCTCTGCCACATCACAGTCCCCTCTTGACTTGCCCAGAGACCTGTGGCATGTGGTGACATCCCAGGCTTCCTTTACTCATGCTTATGAGGACAACGGAGTCACACCATAGGAGGATCTGGGGTTCTTGGTGCCTCAGCACAGTCATGCTTTAAGGAGAAGGCCCCCTTTTCCAGTGGGTAATCTGTGGGCAGTGTGTCTTCTGTTGAGTGCACCTGAGGTGACCTTCCATCCTTGACCTTTTAGACTCTAAAATGAACTTGAATTTCAAACAGAGAAACACCTGTAAAAGGGTTCAGGCTTCTTGCTGTGCGTGTGGCTGTAGGGATCCCCATAGGGCGGCCAGGCAGAATCATATCATTTCTGGGTCACAGGTAAAGGCCTCTCTGTGAACGATGGGACACTTAGCTCTGGCTAATGGCTCTGTGTTGCACAGACTTTAAGTACTTTCTTGGAATTGATCTTCCTGTGAAAATCACTCTTTGGAGACAAGAAGCAACCACCAGAGAGCCTTAACTAAAATGCATGTTATCCAAGCAGAGAAACAACACAGGTGGAACACAGGCCATGAAGGAAACAGTCTCTACCAAGCTTGAGTCAGAGGCCTGTGCCCTGTGTCCCCGACTGCCATCTTACCGGTTTCTGCCTCTTCATTCTCCAGGGCAGTGTGATGTCCTGGAGCTCTGTCCTCACTGTGCGATGCTCATGTGGTACTTCTAGCTTCTCTCCTACAGTTCAGCTCCCTTCTTGGAGAAAGGCGTAGCCGCCCACTCTGTGTTCATCCTTCCCTTCATGCATCTGTGGAGAAACTGGCCCAGAGAGGAGACACTGAGTTCAAGAGGGTGCAGGAACCCTGATCGGCAGGAAATGTGACTATTCCATGTCTCATGAGACACAGCTATGGAACTGAGTTGACTCCTCCCAAACTCACATCCAGTTACCCACAAACCCAAGGAAGGCTCCACTGACCCATAGCCCTGTCTACCTGTGTTTGACAGGGCCAACTGTGCTCCCTCTATGGAGGGCTGGACATTTGACAAGGATGATATCTAGACCCCACTTTCATCCCATGACTAGTGAGGCTACGTTGTGATGTCACTTCTGTGGCCTCTCTGTGTAACCTTGGGTATCAATTTCTATTTCCCCAGAGAGTCAGATCCTGAGGAAGGGCCTTGCCCTGCCACTCTCAGCTATGTCCCGAGTCTTCATGGGGTCCTGAGACATCAATTCGACTTTGACAGAGGCAGATATGTTTTCCCAGCATAAGGAACCACAAAGACCCAGCATGGCCACCACCCATCACAACCCTCATCTGTGAGTGGAGAGTGAGCTGGGCAGGGGCTTCTGTCACCCTGTCACCATCAGGACCCTCAGCTCTCTCCGTGTGGGCATTGTCTTGGTAAACTCTCAGATTGTCAGATGGGATGTGGGTGAATGGAAGATGGATGAATACTACAAGCTGAGGATCGAGGGCAGCCACAGAAGACCATCATCACAGATCCCAGAGCATCATCAGCACTGCCTGCCTCACAGTTTGGTAGGTAGCTTGACAGGTCTGGACCATAGAGAAGCCCCAAGTCCAAGGAGGGTTCTAGGGAGACAGTATGGGCTCAATGTCAAGAGCCAGTGGCAGTGGGGGCAGAGTCAGGTATGCCAGCTTGACAGCAAGGAGTAGAATGGGGAATGGACAGAAGGGTGTACACAGACATCTCTGGGGAGCCCTCTGGAAAGGGACATGGTATAGGTAGAAAAAGTCAGCTGCTCTGGCACACCATTTAGTGGCTGGGTTCTGGCGATGGAAGAGGTAGAGGCTTGTGCATAGATCATCTCAAGAGAGTATGTGTGGCAAACCGCAATGCCACTTGGGTGCCGATGTATCTGGGAAGGTGGAGGCCTAGGGAGGCCACTCAACAGACAAATGTGAAGGGAGTGGAATAGGGAGGGAGGTCCAGACTCCAGAGTATGTGGGACCTGGTGATGTGGCCAGAGTCTCAGGCAGGTGCTGAGGGTAATCTGAACGATCTAGCAGCTTCGGATCCAGGCCTCTAACAAGTTCCCCGATGCTGCCATTGCTGCCTATCCACTGTCCACATGAGCCTTTGGCAGGACAAAATTCATATCCCAAACATAACAGGCTATCAGAAGTCATACTGGTGCGCAGAGATAAGCCACCTCCATCTGGGTAGCTGGGGCATGGACCAGATTCTCTCCACACTCCGCACCTGGAGCAGCGCCCTTCAGTTTCCCTTCCTAGACAGTCCAGGAAGCCTGCCCACTTGACTTCCATGCACAATTACTAACCCAAGTAAGTGTTTAATTAAATTCTCATGACAGTCATGGTATTTTACCCAAATTGCTAACTGATGGTCTTGTGTTTTTACCTGCACCCAGTAACCCCCGTGCAGAGATCTTCATCCAAGGCCTGCCAGCCTCTTTAAAGGATTCTTCATAACCAGTCATATTTGATAGCTGGAGTGCTTCAAGTAGACAGAGCTCTCTGCAGACTGTGCCCCGTGGCTTGTGTCCAGGCAAGTCCCTTGGAGAACAAGGGAGGGCTGGGCTACCACAGAATGTCTGCATGTGGCCACCATGGTCTCTGGTTCTAGGAGATAATCTCTGACATTTATGTGGTTGGACCAATAGGATGGGGTAGGTAGATGTGGACCAGGAGGGGCTGATGAGGATTGAAGTGGATGTGGCTGGAGGCCATAGAAATTCATCGCTGTCTCTGCAGACAGGATGGAGGGTTTGGTATATTGTGTCTTCAGTTCTTTAGTGGCTGGGATCTCAGCTGGAGATGAAGGGGGTAGAGGTCTTTTTATAGAGGATCTCTAGGGATATGCTTGGGTTTCCTAGGGAGATGGGAACACCTGCATCAGTTAGCTGTTCTACTCCCACCTGGAAGACAGAGATGATGATCCAAGGGTTCAGGGTGCCTCCAGGGGACTGGCAGCATGTGTCTGTCTTGTAACAGATACTTGTATCAGTCAACTGTTGGTGACTTCAGCTGGGGGCTCAGAAGTTGGGGTGAGCAGAGGTGAGTAATGATTTGGTACCCTAAACGCTCAGCCTCCCTGTTGCTGTTCATTTCTGAAGATGCTTTGGGCCCATGAGCCAGCATCTTGGTAGGTAGACCAGATGGATGTGGTGCTAACTCTGCTGGAGATGAGAGGAAAGTTGATTCTACAGACACTGGGAACAGGTGGACTAACAGACAGATTAGTCCATGGTTTCATCAACAGAACTGAGGGAGGAGTAAGGTGTGTCTGGCAGACTGGTGGGGGAGGGACAGATCTTAATAAGTGGGTTGAAGATGAGTCTCTCAGTCCTGAGGAGAGGAGCAGGATCAATTGCAGGGCTCAGAGGGCCCTGGGCATCAGAGTACAGTGGTGGATGCCTTAATGCCCAACTACATGCTCTCTGGGCCTGCAGCAGAGAGACAGGCTAATGGTGGAAAAGTGACAGGTACTGGCTGGCTGGTAGCTCGGACCTTGGCATGATCAGATTGGAGACAGCAGAGAGTCTGTGGGAGGGTCTGCCCACGACTGATTAAGAACTACTGGGAAGGCAGAGAGAAAGTCAAAAGCTCTCTGAGGAAAGGCCTGAAGGCCAGACTGACAAGAGAAAAGGAGCCACTGAACTCAACCTTGGGAGATACTGAGTCTAACACTCTCTAAACTGCTATATAATCTGGCAGAGTCACCTATTCTCTTAATCTGTACATCATCAGAACAAGGTCAACTTAAAAAAACAAAACAAAACAAACAAACAAAAAAACCAAAACAAAAAACCTCTCTACACTTGGCCTGGACTCTAAAGCATTCTGTGTGACACTTGCCGCTTCATTGCTTGGTCCCCTTTAACGGGAGCCAGTGGCCTTGCAGCTCCAGCTGCCTTCTGCCTGAGAAAGGCAAGCCAGCAGCATGAGCTCCAGAGCTGACTCAGCAGCTTTCCAGAGCCCTCGTTATTCTGGGTCTGGTGGTGACAGAGCTGCTTGGTCCATTAGAGTCTGGCACTAATGTGCCCTTGCCCTGGGAGGTGTCATTACGGGTGGTTCCAGCAGCTTCTCCTGTGGGAAGAAAACGGGTAACAGGATGTGACCCTGACCCATGGATGAGAGGAGAGGCTGAGACAGCAAAGTTTTGTGCTGGGCTCAGCTCGTGACCAAGGACCAGAGTTATCAGCACAGTTTTAAGGCTCTGGCTGCCTCAACAGGCCAGACTCCCACACCTATCCCTAGTGTGTCCGTGAAAGAGACAGTGAGAAGCAGAAAGAGTTTTACTCAGGGTGGCTTCAGTCGGAAGAGGGACAGATGAAGGGTTCTGAGTTCGTCTTCAGGGTGTGTGTTTAAATAGGGGCAAGAGGTACAAATGCCTGAGTAGACCTGGTTCAGATGTGGTCCCATCAAAGTGGTCCCATTATGGTATCATCTCAGGTCTGTCCTACAAGGTGGTATGATACATTGTTAAGTTAATCATGAACAGACTCAGCTTCAAGGGAGTTGTCTTCATCCTGGGAGGTGGGTGGGGTGGTTCTGGGACGAGTAGAGGGACCAAACATCCTACACTGATTCCCACTGGCCATGCCCTATCCCCCAGACAATATGGGTGGCTAAAGAGGGACTGCTAAATGAGGCAATCCTGGGAACTCAGGGTTCACCATGCCTGAGCAGAGCAGGCTGAGAATAAGAGAGAGAAAGTTCTAGGTGAAGATTCTGGGAGACAAAAGCCATAGAGAGCTTCTTTTGGGCTAAAAGTGGAAATTAAAAATGGGAATAAGAAATAAGGGAAGAAAAGTGTGCCAATGAGTTTCCAAAATTAAGAAGTGTGAGGAATTCTTTTGGATATCTACTATTTTATAAACTAATTTTTAGAAGTATATGTTATGTTAAATATATATTTATTTTATATATTCATTAGGTATATAATATATCCATTAGGTATATAACAAATTCACTAGGTATATAATATATTCATTAGATACATAATATATTCATTAGATACATGATATATTTTTATATGCCATATATTAAATATATATTAAAAAGGAATTTGAACACAGATGTATAGAAGTTAGGCCCGTTTTTTCCTCCTAGCCCCATGCTCCCAGAAATAAGACTCAGCCTCAAAATATATTTACAAATACCTTGGCCATATAGCTAGGCTCTACTCTGATCAGATATAACTTAAAATATCCCATTTGTTCTAGCCTACACTCTGCCACATGGCTGGTTACCTGTTCTCACGTCTTCCTGGGCCATTCTTTCATGCCTTGCTCTGTCCTAGAATTTTTTCTCCTCCTGGACATTCCACCACCTATTAACTGCCCAAGCCATAGGCCATAGGCTTTTTAATTGACCGGTGATGCATCCATATGATACACGAGATATTCTCTCTACACAGGTGCTCTGCATGGGCAGACAATGCCTCTCTCAGAAACCATGTGTTATTAAATGAAAATCTCAGTGGCAGATGTGTGATACCTCTCCATCACAGCTATTGGCCCACGAAGCCCCAGAAGCCCCCAACCAATAGCACAGGGTACAGCCAATGCTCTAGAACTAGATGGTCAAACCCTACTGTGGAAGTATAAGAGACTTCGACTCTAGGACATAGAGAAATTAATCTAGAACTGATCTGAAAACTTCGTTTTTTGCTGGACAGCTAGCAAAGAACTGGAAGGTTCTCTGCAGGCTGCTGGATTAGAAAAGCCATCAACAGTCTTCCCCAGTGGCATGCCACGACACTGACCTGCCGGTCAGGATTGCCCATGGTTACAATAGTGGCATGAAGGTTATGCAAACACCCAACTGCTTTTGAGATTAGATTTGAGACCTGCTCCACAGGGGGTCATTAGTGTCTGCTACTGTACCCTTGGCCCACAGCCCAAGGCTCACAAGGCCATAGGCTCTAGAGGGGAACCCATTATGGTTGTTTTGCTAAATGACATGTTGCCAAATTACCTTATAAATATTCATGTTTATCCTTACAGATCATGATGTCCTCAGTTTTGGTCAGGGAAGCTTGCTTTTGCAGTAGGCAGGAGTTAAGTCAGGGATTCACAACTGGTCCAAGGTCTAGGAATAAATGATAGCCCTGTATCCAACCCCTAAGCTCCAGTGTTGGGGGGTATTAGCAGAAGAGATGTGTGTGTGTGTGTGTGTGTGTGTGTGTGTGTGTGTTGTGAAACACTGTCTTCTGGATATGACATGGCTGTTTGCACTCATGAACTCACTGCAAATGAAGTTACCTGTACACATGATCAAGCCAACAAGATCAGCCAACATTCCAGAAGGCAGCAGTGATGGAGTCAGAGAGGGTTAAGAAAAAGGAAGGAAGGAAAGAAGGAAAGAAGGAAGGAAGGGAGGGAGGGAGGGAGGGAGGGAGGGAGGGAGGGAGGGAGAAAGGAAGGAAGGAAGGAAGGAAGGAAGAAAGGAAGGAAGGAAGGAAGGAAGGAAGGAAGGAAGGAAGGAAGGAAGGAAGGAAGGAAGGAAGGAAGGAAGGAAAAAAGAAAGAGATAGGAGATAGGAAGGTGGGTGGAGGGGGGGATGTGTTGAGGGTCCCTGAGGGGAGTGGGAGGGAGAAGTTGGGGGTGGATATGATTGAAATAAATTGTTTGCAGGTGTGAAATTCTCAAAAGATTAAATAAAAGATTTTTTTTTGGAAGAAGAAAAACAAGCCCTTGAAATGAAACTAAGATCTAAAGTGCCTGGCTGCTGCATTTTATATCCCCAGTCATTCAATGAGATGCTAGCTGCCACTCTCTTAGTTCCAGAATCCTGCACTGCTGAGCTGGAGGGACCTTCACAGGCACGTGGCTCAATGCCTTCACGGTTATAGACAAGGCCACAGACACCCAGAGGGGTTAAGCAACTATCTTGTGGTCACAAAGCTCATGACTGAAAGACTCGGGTCTTCTCAAAGCCCATCCCAGTGGATGCCTGTCTGCCCAGAGCTTTTGCAGACTTAGAAAAAAATGCAAGGAGCAACTGTCTGTTGCTGGATTCAGGCAGGACAGCGGGCATGACCAGAGTCCACCTTGTCATGAGTCACCTGGTCCCCCTTCCTCGGCTTTTCCATTGACTTCCCTGTGTAGGCAGATGGTATCTCAGGAGCTGTGTCTAGCAGAGCTGGAGATGTCTCCTGGAGGGTCTTATAGTTCTTTGATCTTCATATCACTGATTGTATAGGTGGTTTCAACCTCTGCTTCCTCTAGCTACATGCCTTCCTCCTGGTCTCTGAAGGCAGGAAAGCAAACCCTAGGAATATGAAGATGGAGCCATGCATTGTATAACTAGAGAGCAAGGGCCAGAAGGGACCTTCCAGGACAAGCACAGACAGCAGGGTGAGAGAGGGTGGCTTACAGCCAGTCTCAGTACCCCATCTACACCATGGGCCCTACTGGCTGTAGATCCCTGAGCAGCCATTCTGTGGGACATCCTGGTTGGGACCATTAGTATCCAGAGACCCAATCGTCACACAGTAAGAGCCCCTCCCTGGAGTAGAGTTGTCCTGCACAGGGTGAATTTGCTATCTCCTACTTAAACACAAGGCATGGGCAGTTGTCAGAGAGTGGTCGCGGCTCCTCCAAGGTCATGTTGCTGACTCATTGGAGATCAGGACGTGCCTCCCACCTCCTGGTACACAGGACAGAGGCTTTCATTTCAAATGGCTAGGGTCACATCGTCCTTCCTCCATCCCTCTGTACCTTCAGTGTGTGTGGACTGTTCTGGGGTCCCATAGCCATTCCTGCACTGAGCAGTCTGTCCGGGACAATATGAGCAGTAGCTCACCCATCATCCAGTCCTGGAGGCTCCAGTCTATCTGGGCTTTTCCAGAGTAGCCTGCTCCTGCTTCCTTGGTTTGAGGCATAGGGTTGGGCTATCTAGTGTTCTCACATCTCATTGGCTACACTGTGTCACGTGATTGCCTCTAGCTCTCCCCCCCCGGGGGGGGGGGAGGCGGGCAAGAGTCGGAACATTTTAAGGCAGAATAAAGTGTTATCTTCAACAAAATAGGGGTTCGTTGGTTATAAAACTGAGAGGTAACTGTCTGCAGGCCACCACCAGCCTTGGTCCGTTATTTCCCTGTTTCCATTGTGCCCTCAGATCTGCAAAAGGATGCATTTCCTTTTGTGACCAGGAAGTTACAAGATGAGCCCTTGCCCAGGACCCCAAAGCATATGGTTTACCTCACCTCTCCAGCACCTGAATGCGGGGCCCCTCACACACCCTGCATCCTCCCACATATGTCCTCCTGTCCTCTCTGCTTGCTTCTCTCCTCCATGTCCCCTGTCTGCCTCTCGAGTGCCCAGTCCAGCTGGATGAACACACCCTAGGGACACCATGAGGGAGGGCGGCATCATCATTATCTTTTCGGACAGACCTGCTACGTTCAAGCCTCCTGTCAGAAGTCCACAGTCCAGACACCCCTCCTCCAGCTTCCCTTTCCTCTCTGGCTTCTTGCTTATGGGATGTTCATTAGCGTAACCTTGGTGGAGGACATTCTATCCAAATACAAACTGTGAGCAATGTGTGCCCCAGCTTGTTGTAACAGTCGATCATTCAGAAATACTCAAGAGTATAAAATCCCCCAAGGATCTTTGCCTAGTGTTACTAGCAACTTGAAACCCGACCTGTCTACACGTCCATCATTTAGATTAGTTGCCTAAATGTTGGCACATCTCAACTATCTCATACTAAGCAGCCATTAGAATGATTGAGTTTGGCCTCTAGGCTCAGTCTTGGGAGCATGCCCATGATGTGTTTTTAAATAACGGAAGCAGCTCTTGGGAGGATACAGACAGCACAATAAAGATGCCTGTGTACTGTCTGTGCAGAAATGAATCCTGGGAAGATGAACACTTGTACTTGGAGATGCTCAGGGACATGTCTCAAGGGCTGAGTCCCTCTGCCCTCGTGAATTTCCCAGGGCCTTGTCCAAGGCCATGTGGATGCAGGGTCCTGTCCCTTCATGCCTTGTGATCAATGTTCCTTCCTCCCTGAATTGTTTGTGTTGGTATCCAGACACATCATTATTTCTCTAATCATTTACTCCAAGCAAATCCATAGCAAATGGCAAGGCTTCCGGCTTCCTTTGCCAACAGAACAAAAGCACTGTCCTGCTGCCCCCTCTAATGTCTCTCCTCTCCCTTTCTTCTCACTCCCTCCCCTCCGCAAGGTCACTAGCAACCTTGGCATTTGGTCAACATTTAGTGACATGTGGCCTACTGGCACTTGGCATGGTATCTTATGCCTCCTGTCTGAGGTCTGTTCCCTTCTAACTACCCACACCTTCCAGTGTCCTGTGTGCCCCAGGCCTCCCTCCTCCTCCCTCCTTCTGGCTCCTCCATCTGCAGGCCTGCCAGGCTCGGTTCCTCGGGAGACTTCCCCAGACCCATGGCTTCTCTTCTTTTACTTGTTTGCAACTCTCAGATTTAGAACTCAAGCTGGGCTTGGTGATGCTGGCCTGTGATTCCAGGGAGCAGGAAGGCTGAGGAAAGACGATGGGGAGATTTGGGGAGAACTCGTGTCAGAAAGAGAGGTTGGGGGAGAGACAGAAGAGATAAAAGAGATGAGGGAGGTAAGGAGGAAAGAAAGGAAGGCGGGAAAAGGGCTGGAGCTGTGGGTGAAACTCACGGCAGAGCAACAGCACGGTGGGTGCTTTAGGTTTAATAACTGGAGGGGCGAACGAGCTGTAAAATAAAACAAACACCCAAATTACATCTCATCCAACCCCAACCTGATTCTGACTTCCAATTGCTATCCTCCCTCCTTCCCTCTCTCCCTCTCACCCTCTCTCCCTCTTTCTCTCCCTCTCTCCCTTCTTTCCCCCCTCCCTCTTTTCTTTCCTCTCTCCCTCCCTCTCCCCCTCCTTGTCTCCCTCTCCCTCTCCCTTCCTTGCTCCCTTCCTCCTCCCTACCTCTTTACCCCTTCCTTTCTCTGAGCAATTGCCTCTGTCTTCTTTTCTCTCTCGCCTTCCCTTCTGCTTTCCCCTTCTCTCTACCCAAATCATATCTGGCCCTTATAAGTGTTCACGAGTAGGGGTGTGTGTGAAACAACCTGCAAATATGAACTATTTCTGATGGGAAAAGACGCCAAAAATCACAGAGCGCCTGCGGCCCCTTCCCTGAAGTGCAGTGCTCTCCAGTGCCTGGCCAGTTGATTTTGATTTATAAACACGTTTCTTTCATGCTCCAACGCAACTCTTCAAAACAGCCTCTGTTTTCTTTCCAGGCTCTACACAATCCCACCTGCATTTCCCTAGTTTCTGCAAGAAGCTGTGCACGCTCTGTGCTGTGGGGACAAACTCAGGTAAACGCCATGCTCTGAAGGAAAGGAACCACCAGCTCTCCCAGAGAGCATGTCTTCCAGAGCTTAGCTGGAGAGTGGTGCCTTGGGCCCTGTGAGGGACATTTACACCTCCTGAGAATATCTGACCAGGGCTCTGAAGCAAGGTGCCTCTGGTCCCCTTTAGGATCCACAGTAATGGGGTGCTGAGTGATGGGAGTAGCCCAGCCATTCTGCCCACTTCCCCAACCACTGGACATATAGCATAGAATGGAGCTTTGTGGGTGCTGTTGGATAACAAATGGATATGTTGGCCTTTGAAACTATAGTCCGTAAAATATATGAATGAAAACAAGTTACAAGTGCACCCGAGACTGCAGGTGTAGAGAGGGCAGTGCCACCATGCACGTTATAGTTTTCAGTAGCCCCAGCAGGTGTCTACACTGCCCCAACACGTAGCACTGAAGGCCCACTGGGCAAAGCTATTTTCTCCTAACCAAAAGAATAAAACCTACCTGAGGATGGAGACCTGACATTCCTATTGGGCTCAGCCCAACACCAGACCAAGGGTCCACCCCTCAGGACGGCCCTGCTGAAGGGATGAGAGAAGTGGTTGTTGCTTGATCGCTTTTAGTGAGATATTGTACTCTCTTCCCAGGCATCTGTCCTCGGGGCATTTGTTTTGGAGCCCCGGTGTGTAGCTGTGTTAAGTCTGCCCACGGTTGTTTCTCAGCTCTGGAAAACCAGAGCGTTTCCTTCCTCTTCGTCTATCTCTTTTCTAATCACGTCTCCCCAGACATTCTGGGCTTCCTTACTCTTTTCTTTTCTCTGAAGCCCCTCTGCTTTTCCATGTCCACCACCAGGCTGATGTCCATAACAGAAACATCCCGACTTAACTCAAAGGGCATGGCTTTCTCTCTTCCCCTTCTCCATCCTCCTTTCCAGCAGCTACTGAGATGACAGCTTGCCTGCTCTCTGACTTTTCTTTAATACTCTGCTAAATTGTCCTTGAGCTTCCTTCGGAGCCCATTCTTAAATTCTCTTGTTAACAAGACCAATAACCTGAAGAGAGAGGGTACCGATTTTCCTCATAACATTTATGTCACCCAAGGTCGTTCTCTCTAATTAATCAATTAATTCATATTTTGAGATAGGGTCTTCTGTACCCTTGGCTGACCTTCAAGCCACCATGAAGCAGGGATCAGAACTGTGAAGTTTTGCATCTCCTGGCTCCATCTCCCAAGTATAGGATTACAGATGTGTGGCACCTTGCCTGGTTTTTGTGTGAGGCTAGCCTTGAACCCAGGGCTTTCTGTATGCTAGACAAGTACTCTACCAACAGAGCTAGGTCCCAGCCCTGTTCTCCATGTTTTGGAAGCTGTTTCTGTGTCTAGTGTGGAGTAGGGTCCATGGAGGAAGAACTGCAATGTTCCAACTGCCCGGTTCTTCTATTTTTCTGAACACAAGCTGTGTTTGGTGGGGACTTAGGGACAGCTAGCCATGGAAGAGGGAACCCCAGGCATAAAGGCTATGGGGTGATAAAGAACACAGCATGGTCAAGTAACAGAAGGTAGGCCATTGGGGCTAGTGAGGACCTAGATGGTTGGTTCTGGGCTGGGCACTGTGAGGTTCCAGATGCCTGGAGCTCTGTTTCCAGCTCAGGGGACGTGAGATGCTGGTATTGGGCATGTCATGATTAGAGAAGATTTCTTACCTTCATGACGGCTGGGAAACAGAAACACACTGGAGGAGATGGGCAGAGAGACCACGAGGTCCCTGTTATGACACCATGGGAGATTATGAAGCTTTCTGGCAAGTGGACACCAAAGTACAGCAGGGGACAGGCAGGTTTAGAAACATGTAGGGACTGCTACTGTATTGGCATGCTTTGTTAACAAGGCCAAGTGTTCTGGGTCAATGGGAGAGAAGTGTCAAGGTGAAGATATCCTGTTTCTAGTCTGGGTCACTGAACGGAGACCCGCAGAGCCATCTAAGGACACAGTGCCAACAGAAGAGCAGGTGTGAAGTCGGGCCACCAAACCCTCGACTGGGTGAGTCTGACATGCCTTTGAGATGCACAGGTGTGTCTGATCAGGGAGCCGAGCTGTTTACCATCTCTATGGTCTCCCATGTTTCAGAATGTCTCAAAAACAGAACTAGAGAGTAGTACACTGTTCCTCTTCCTCTTAGCCATGCTGTTAAGGTTTCAAACCTGGGACAATGGCTAAGGTACCTATTTAACATACTAAAGCAGATCTGGCCACCAGGTTCTCCTGGCATCCCTCAGTTCCTACCTGTTACAGAACCCTTCTGTCTGGTGTACCCTGCCCCTCTTCTTTAATTCTCCAGCCCGGGAGGCTGGGCTGCTCTTCCCTATATAATCCAACCATTTCTGGCACCTGCCCTCTTTGTAACCTTGCCTTTCCAGGCTGCTGTACCTGGTTCCCTGCTCTCCCCTCTTCCTAACTACAAACCTTCTCCCCCTCTTCTCATAGGGCACAGCTCAGTCGGCTCATGTCAACTCTGGACTCTCCCAGATGTCCCTAACTCTGGCTGTGCTCTCCCACATTCTACAATAAGCTTTCTCCTCCGCCATACCTAGGAACAGTCATGTTCCTTTCCTCTCCTCTCCTTTCTTTTCCTTTCCTTTTTTTCATTTGCTGACAAAACCCAGGACCAGTGATGCCCTTGACTTTCTTTTTTATTTCTTCAGCATGTATTTAAAATGCACCGTTGTTCTTATAGAATTTTATAGCACACCCACACATATATGTTTAGTATTGAGTACTAATTCATCGTATGGGCACCCCACTGTCCATCTTAAGGGCTTGCCATTTCACAAATTATGAATAAAGTGGCTACCGCCATCTGCATGAATGGTTTTGTGCAGACATCTGTTTTGAGGTCAGTCAGGTAAACACCCCTGAGAATGTACTGTGTGACTCTTTCCTTGGGAGATGTGAACAAATGCCTATTCACCTCGGATAGGCATAGATCAAAGTACGCATACCACCAATGAATTTTATTGGGATTACTTACAACACTATGGTAGGGGGTCACTCACGGGAGCAGAAATGACTCAGAGACAACTGTGTCACCAAAGCCTGCCCCAGCATGGCTGACAGCTCACAAAGCTGGGAACCCTGCAGTTCTCTGCACAACTTTCAAGCAGCTTAGCAGGTTAGAGTGCTCCACTGTTTTGAGAGTGATTCTCAGCACTCCTAAATTACTAACTTTGGGGAAGCGGAAACCTTGTGTACGTGGTCAGTTTTAGGGACTTCCTGAACCTTCTCAGTTGTTTACTTCCTGAATCCTGAGAAATCTCCTTTTAGAACATCCTGAGTCTTTTTTTTTTTTTTTTTAATACAGGTTCTCTATTATGTAGCTCTGGCTGTCCTGGAACTCACTCTGTAGACCAGGGTGGTTCAGATCACATAGAGATTCACCTTCTTCTGCCTCCTCAGTGCTGGGATTAAAGGCTTGTGTCACCACACCCAGCTCATATGCTGAGTTTTATGAGAATCCCTTTAGAGATTCCTGACTCTTCAGGATCCTTGAGCCTTAAAGAATTTGCTTCATAACAGCTCGACTACCTAGTCCTATTGTAATGTTCTATGTTAGCTTTGGAAACAAAAAAACAAAACAAAACAAACAAAAACCAAAAATGCTTGCTGGCCATCAACATCTGGTGAAGAGTCTGTTCAGATCTTTTCAATCCCTTTTTGGAGCAGGGTCAGAGCAGGGAAAATGGCTCAGAAGGGAGAGGTACTTGAACACAGCCCTGGTGACATGAGTTTGATTCTCAGATCCCACCAGGTAGCAGGAGAGAACTGACTCCTGAGAGTTGACCTCTGAACTCCACACAAGTGAGGTGGCGTGCATACAGCGATGATCACACATGCAAAGTCAACTGAATAAGTTAATTAAACAAACTTCAACTAAGCTGTTTATTTACCATTGAATTTGAAGGATTCTTTGTATATTTTGGCTACGGATGCCTTATACTGGATCTATATTTTGCAAATATTTTTACAATAGCTATTCTGTTACTCCAGATTTTGGTTTTTCCTTTTTCTACTTTTGAGACAGAGTCTTACTATGTATCCTTAGCTGGCCTGGAACTCACAGAGATCCTCCTGTCTATGCCTTCCGATTGCTGAGATTAAAGGCAAGCACCAGCATGCCCAACTAATGTTTATTTTTTAACTCTTTTTGCACAGCAGTTTTGTTTGTTAGTTCCCGCTGCTGAGGATGGGACAGGGGCCATGGACATGTGCTCCCTGCCAATCGCCCTGCCCAGAGCTGTGCTCCCAGCCAAGCACTCTGCCCCAAGCTGTGCTCTCAGTCTAAAGCTTTTCAGCTAGATAGGTTCCAACCTGCCCAGCCCCCAGTCATGCCCCATTTTGAGTGTCGTGTCTATAAACATTCTACTAGATCCAAGATCACCTTGACCTCTCTTCCACATTTCCTTTTAAAACTCTTATAGTTTTGCATTTTGCACTTAAGATGTTTCGTTCTGTACTCAGTTTTGATTAATTTCTGTGAAAGATCCAAACCTTGAACCGAGGCTCTCTTCTGTTTTGTTTACACCAATGTCCTGCTGTCCCAGCAGTCGATTGAGAAGACCATCTTTCCTCTGTTAAATTACCTCGTTCCTCTGTTTAAAAAAAAAAAACCACAATGTGCCAACTATATTTGTGTGTCTATTTCTGGGTTCTCTGTCCTGGCTCATCGATCTGTGTGTCTAACTTTGCTGTCTTGATTACTGTAGCTTTATAGTCAGCCTTGAAATTGGCTCAGTCCCATCCTCTATTTAATTTTTCTTTTCTGGCTTTTTTTGTCTCTATGCTGGCCACTCTACGTCCTCTGCCTTTCCACATAAATTTTAAAATCAGTTGGTCGATAGCCGCACAGTATTTTACAGAGACTTTGGGGTGGCATGAAATCTATATCTCAAGTTGGAAGAAAATAGTGCCTAACCATATTGAATCTTTCAATCTACAAATGTGGAATGTCTTTTCTATCTAGCTAATCAAGAATTTCCTTCATGCTTTGTAATTTTCTACATGTGGTTGCTATAGATGGTTTGTTAGAGTTATATCTAAGTATTTCATTTTTGTTGCTATTATGATATGATATTTAAGTATACATACGTGTGCCTGTGTGCCCGTGTGCCCGTGTGTGTGTGTGTGTGTGTGTGTGTGTGTGTGTGTGTGTGTGTTTAAAATTCCAACTATTCATTGATGGCATTCAGAAAATAATGTCTTTTTATGTGAACCTCATATCATGTGACTATACTGTATTCACATTCTAGTTTTAGAAGTACTTCTGTTTGTTTCATTCTTTTGCTTTGCATAACTTCTTAGGACCTTCTAGGCCATGAAGTCACCTCTAGTAAGGACAGCTTCCTTCTTTCTGAGGACACACATACCGCGTGTCTTTGTCTCACTGTCCAGGTAAGGATTTCCTGTGTGGAGTAGAACACTCATGGTGACCGAGGCCGTACTTGGCTTATTCTTCATCTCAGTGTCACGATGGTAGCTGTGGACTTTCTTCCTTTTGTAAACCATTCTGATTAAGTAGGGGAGAAAAAATCTCTCCTGATTCCTGGATTTCTGGGAGCTGGGTCCATTTTCCCCTAATTTCTGGGCATTGGACTTTTGTGGAATGCACTTTCTACAACAATGGGTTCTATCCTGCACTTTTATCTTCAGTCTCCTGATGTTATGTCAAGAGGCAGCACTGCCATGAGAATTTACTCAAAGCACTTAGGGGATAGTACAATAAAAACCTCTTGAAAAATAGTGAGTGTCCAGTTCTGTCTAGTGCCCAAAGAGAGACCAGGCCTGAACAAAGACTTTCTGCAGGTTGCACAGGTTTGAGGCACAACGTCTTATTTCTGCATACGCTTCCATCTGCAAATCTCCTCCAGGTCCCACACACCTTGAGCAATTAAAGACGATCCACACAGACAGAAACTACAGGCTTGGTTGTTTTTAGACTAACGGAGATTTACACTGCAAAGCTATTGGCACAGTTATCCATTCCAAAACCCCTGGAACTCATTGGTTTGATGTTTGCCCCTACACGTTTGCTTTTTGGAGGACAGATCACACAAAGGATGTTCTTTACGGTTGTCTTTAGTGTCTGGTCTCCTGGTGTAATTTTCTGCAGATGTTCTCATGTGAGATTCATGGCAGTGGTCTGCTCCTTTCTATGGTTGAGGCATCTTTGATGGGCAGACTGTGGTGGATTCAATAGGTATGTCTCCCGTAGGTCCATAAGCATGAGTGCTTAGTCATTAGGGAGTGTTGATACTTGACGGGGATTGCAAGTGGGAGTGTACTTTTTAGAGGAAATGTGTCACTGGAGGTGGGTATTGGGGTTTCAGAAACCCAAGCTAGGCCCATTGGCTCTTTCTCTGCCTGCTGCCCCCAAATCCAGATGTAGACCTCTCAGCTACTCTCCAGCACCATGTCTGCCTGTGTGCCACCATGCTCCCCCACCATGACAATAATGGCCTAAACCTCTGAAACTGTAAGCCAGCCCCAATTAATGTTTTCTTTTGTAAGAGGTGCTGTGGTCATGGTGTCTCTTCACAGCAACAGACTGCTGGCTAAGACACGAGTCATGTGTATTCTTACACAGATGGACACTGGGGTCGTTTCAGGGTTTGAACCATGCCGCTACAGTGTTTGGTTATGACTCTTTTTGTTTGCATGGATTTCCAGTTCTTTCAGGCAGAGCTGGCCATGCAGTTGCTGAGCCTTATATTAAGAACATATTTGGCTTTTGGAGAAACCGTCATACAAGGCTGGAGGTGTAGCTCAGTATGAAGACTTCTTGCCTAGCATGCACAAGACCTTGGCTTTTATTCGCAGCATGTGTGTGGTGGTGCACGCCTGCAATCCCAGGCATGGCAGAGGCGGGAAGATTGGAAGTTCAAGGTCTACTCTAGAGTTACAGGACAGCTTGGACCACAGCGGACCTTGTCTCCAAAGCAAACCAATATCAACACAAAGGAATTTGCCATGCCATTGTGCCAGGGCTACTGTGTGATTTCCATCCCTTGGATGACAGGTCCTGCTTTTCCACAACTCTTCACAGCCCTTGGCGCTGTGGCTTTAAGCTTATCCAGCTGCTGTGTCTCACTGTGGTGTAGTGACATTACTAATGTCACTCTTGAGCATGTTCCCGCAGCTACTTAGCTACTGCGTGTTTGCTTCTGTGTAGTATCTCCCAAGTTTCAGGAACTTTTTGTTTTGTTTCAAGTCAATGTTAATTTTTGTAATTAAAATGTATTTACATCATTTCTCCCTTCCCAACTCCTCTCATCATCCTCCTGGTCCCTCTCTCATTCATGGCCTCTTTTTCTTTAATTGTCACCCCACTCGGTCCACTTAGTATTGGCATGATTTGAGGGCTGACCACTTGGTATTAGATAACCAGTTAGGGAGATCATTCCTGAGGAAGACCCTTTCTCCCGCTTGCAGCATCCCTTAGTTGCCTGCAATTCTTTGTTTGAGGATGTCTCAAGTTTGTGGCTTTGTCTTTTTATTTTCTTAACGTTCCCTGTGGAACAAAAGAAGACCCCCCCTCCCCCAAAGGAGGTGTTGTTAGTTGTTTTTTTAGCTGTGGCAAAGTGACAGGCAAAAGCAACTTAAGAAATTAAGGTGTTCCAGTTTCATTTCTGTTGTAGAATTACCTCCAATTCCCAAACAAAGCAACTCACAATTCCAGGTCACAGTCTATTACTTTGGGGAGTCCCAGTGGCAGGAACTTGAGACAGCTGGTCACATGGCATTTGCAGTCAAGAGAAGAGAGAAATAGATACAAGTGAGCTGCTTGCTTGCACTCAGCTTGATTTCTATACTCGTATACAGTTCAGGAACCTCTGCCTATGGAATGGAGCTGCCTATAGTAGGCTGAGTCTTCCATTATCGATTGACTTAAGGCAATGCTCACAGGCCAAACCGATGTAGGAAATTCCTCATTAAGCCGCTCTTTTTGGTCATTCTAGGCTATGTTAAGATGTGTCAATTAAAGGTAACCATCACAGAAAGGTATATTTTGCCTCCATAATTCAAGGATATGGTTCATCATGACGGAAGGAATTGAAGGCAGCTAGTCACCTTGCGTCCAAAGTCAGTAGGCAGAGAGATGAGTAGTGGTATTCAGTTTGCTTCTCCCTCTTAATCTATCTGGGGCCCTAGCCCATAGAATGATGTCACTCACATTCAGGGTAGATCTTTTTACTCTTGTTACCCTAATCTAGAAACTTCCTCATAGATATGTGTTAATTTCACCAAACGTGAGTAAAAACCATTACCCAAACTCTTTGGTCAAATTAAGCAAGCTTTATTTTCAGTCAGACAGGACTATCTGTCCTAAAGTGGGGATGGAGAAACTAGCATTGAACTTAGGAAGAAGTAGAGCTTATATACCTCCCCCCCAAACTGCAAGCCTAGGGAGTTTTCAAGGGTTGAGGGATTTCAGGAGGCATTATGGGTGCATAGGAACTTGGCTAAACATTTCAAAGTTATTCAGCAGAACATCTTTTCTTATCAGAGTATATTCAAGGAGTGCTAGACTCTGTAGGAAGTGTGTCAAATTCTAGAAACAGGTTAAAGTATGGTCAACTTGGAATTTTTCAGCAAATAGAAATGAACTTGTTCTGACCTTATAACAAAATGGCTACCATCCTTAAACTGGAGTCAGACTGGTCCATCACATGCCCACAGGCTTGTCTCCAAGATAATATTAGATCCTGTCAAGGTAACAATTAATATTAACCATCAGTTTGTGTGCTGGGTATTAACCATGGCCTTGAACATGAGGCAAGTGCTGTACTGCTGAGCTACACACAGCTCCAGGCCCCGGACAAAAGGTTTTCATTTCAACAGGGTCATAGGTCCTTTCTCCGTGGTCATGGGTCACACTTTTGATGACATTTATAAGAACTCTGCCTGGTACATGATCATGAAAATTGACTCCTTTATTTTGTTCTAGACATTTCATGACTTCTGCTCTTATATGCAAATCCTCCATTCATTTGCACACAACCTTTGTGCCCTACCACTGTATTGCCCTGGCTGTGTGCTTGCTGAGAACCAATTGGCCATAAACACACAGCTTCCCTGGCCTGGAGCTCTTGCATTTGATCCCCACTTGTCTTTGTACCAACGCTGAGCTGTCTTGATTAGTGGGCTTTTATGAAGCATTTTAAAATCAAGTAGTATTACTTCTCTGACTCCATATTTTTTTTCAAAATTGCTTGCATTTCCACATAAATTTTAGGGTCACTTTATCAATTTCTAAAGAAAACAGAACCAACCTTTCTGGGCTATTGTTGGTGTTGCATTTACACATGTAGTCAATTGGAGAGAGCCGAGATAATGCGGAGTCTATAGCACGTGGTAACTATGAAGTGACTCTCTCTGTGTGTTTGGCTCTCCCTTAATTGAGTTCACCAAGACTGGAGTTTTCAGCATCCAAATCTTGTCCCTTTTTGTCAGTTTATTGCTGAGTGTTTTCTTGTTCATATTGCAGCTGTGTATCAGTGTTTTGCTTTCGATTAATGAAGTTTGTGGCTATTCTCTTCTCTAGACTTCTGGTCCCTTGAAACAACTTCAGAAGAACTAGGGTATCAGAAGGGCCAAGCACCGGCACTTGCCTTGAGCCTGTTTCTCTTCTCATCCTTTGCCTTCTCTTTGGAGAAAGGAACCTGGGGCAGGGGCACGAGCAGTGGGAGGCAAACAGGACGAATGGGAGATTGGGCTGCTGGGTAAAGCCCAGATGTGTGTTGAGCCCTGTGCCCAGTTATCCTGGAGGCTCCAGATGAACAGACAAGGAACAGGGACTTCACAGAGGTGGGATTCCAATTCTCATGTGTCTAGGTGGCAGTCAACAGCACAGCATAGGAGTCTGCAGGATGCAAAGGACTCAGACATTGTCTGAGGTTCAGGGTCAGAAGGTGACCTCAGCCCTCTGGGCAGTGGAGGGATTGGCTGTGAAGCAGGGTGGCGTTTGAGACACTGCAGCCTGAGCAGCATCAGGGAAGGCATTGCTCCAACAAGTTCCCCATCAGTGTCCACCATGTGCTAGGTACAGAGGCTGTTCTGGAGCTGAGACAGCCAGATGGAGGACAGTAAGGTGCTCAGGTGGAAGTACATACCAGGTAGGCTAACTTCAGTGACCACTTACTGAGTGCCTGCTGTCAATTCACTCGGTGCTTTGCCTATGTCAGTACAGTGAGGAGATTAACTTGGCTTTACAGTTGAGGAAGTGGAGACTTTAAAGAGGTGTAAAGAGGTTGGCAGGTAGCTTTTCTGTTTTCCTGGTGTGACACCAATGGCTAGGCTGACTTTGGGACACGAATAGAGGGTGTCATGGAAGTCTCTGGAAGTTGGAAATCAGATGATTCACCGGGGGGAATTTATCTTCTAGTTTTTGCATCTCCTTGTTCTCCTTCTTATGGCCCTAGCCCATAGAATGGTGCCACTCACATTTAGGGTAGATCTTTTTACTCTTGTTAACCTAATCTAGAAATTTCCTCATGGATATGTGTTGATTCTACCAAATGATAGTAAAGACCATTACCCAAACTCTTTGGTCAAATTAAGCACGTTTTATGTTCTTTCAGATGGGGCTATCTCCCTAAAGTGGGGGGCCTGCAGGCATTGTCTTATATCAATTGATAACAGAAGACACATTGCTATTCAGATGCACTTCTCGGCATGGAACCCACCTCCCCACTCAGGGTGACAGAGAAGCACTGTAATCTAGACAAAAATCAAAATAGTGTTATACTGAGTGACTGCAGAGGGGCGGTTAGCATAAAGGCTTCTGAATTGGGCCGTCAATATGGCCGATGGTTCGCCTGCATGGGGACTTGCGCATCCTGTCAGGACAGCATAATCAGGCCTTGTGCTGTGGTTACCAGGAACCAGCTGGTCTTTCTTCTTTTATTATCACCAATCTCAGGGAAGCGTATTGACTTCTATCACATAAAAGATGGATAGATTTGATCTCTCCATAGGACTTGGTGGTAAAGCAGGAGAATGTCCTGCCGTAAGAGAGAAGAGGTTCCTTGTCACCTGCCCTGGATTCTCATGATGTGCACTGTAGCTACTTCTAGCTGTTATCCCCACTCGTGGTCTTATAAGGGTCCATCCTTCTCCTTACCTGCTCTGGAGACTCGAGCAACCACACTCATAAGACCAGAGGGGGCTGCTTGCCGAAGAGCATCACACAGGGCTGTTGCCTGTTGACATTCCCTCATAGAAAGAGGAGGTTAGGAGATCCTTCCCTGAGTATCCAGTCACTGATACCAGTCGCTTGTATGTAATTTGACCCTAACAGCATGGGTCTCAGGAAGTGGTAAAATATATGTTCTAGGGAAAGAAGATGCTCCATCCATGTAGCTGTGGGAAGCCTTCCCCATGCTGGATGCTAACCTTCCAGTGCAGATCCTTTGGAGTCAGCCACATTCCTGTTTGTAAACCCTTACCTACTTGCACTTTGTAGGGAAGCCTAATGAGCCCATTGGTTCTCCAGGGTTAATTTTGGTGGAAGTGAACTTCGGTTTGCTGTTGGGACCTTGTGTGGAAGAGATAGCTGTCGCTCAGACCTCCCTTATTCCGGGGTGAGATTTCTCACAATAGGAAGCTATAGGGATTCTTTATGGTCCCCATGGAAGATGCACCTGTTATCTCTGGTGAGCCTGGTTGATCTTCACAATCTGTTGTATTTTCCTGGGCCTCACAAATCTGGGTTTGGCTGACCACCTGATTCACAGCAGCACAAGAATCAAGATGGCCCGGAGCAAGGAGCTGGCTGCGGAGGGCTTCAGCCTTCAGTGTCAGAGCCTGAGACCCTAGACTCTTGATGGCCCCAGAGCTGCTGGGACCCCGTTTGTAGATGGAAGTAGTCATTATTAACCTGGCAGAGTTCACTCCTGCCTAAGGACAGGGAGTCTCTATGGATGCAGTTTGGTATTTTGTGTCTTGGCAAGAAGAAGAAGATGAATCCTTCCAGGGCACCAAGACATGAAAAGCCTCTCCTTTTGGGGATCCACTCTACTATGGGATGGTCTAGGGTGTGCTCTTCCAGAACCCTGGCAGACACTCTGTCAGTCTCCTGTTTCTTCTCTCATAATCTCCTCTTTTATAGGTGTAGAATATGCCTTCCTCATTGGCTGCACACTTGCAGCCAGTGACCACTCCATCGTAGCATAGCCCACTGGCCGTCACCACATTCTTCCTTACGTCTCACTAGCAGCTAGTGACTAGCCCTTGGAGGAGGAGATGCTAGTGTTCTGGCAATGTGATCCGGAAGCTTGTGTCTTAGTTTCTACCAATAATTGGCTCTTCTTCGAGGGATGAGACTATTGAGGGCATAGCTGAAACTGTCATTCTGAAATCCTTGTGTTGGGAGAACAAATGTTCTTTCCAACTCTCGGGGAATCTCCGGTTCTCACACAGCAGTCTCAGCAGGGGCTGGACAGAGCTGAGGTCATTGCGTCTTCCTAGACACTTGGGAGAAGCTGTCACATGCCACGGGTTGTGAAGTTATTGTCACCGCCTCCTGCCTCTGGGTAAGGCCCCTTTGCGCCAGGGCACTTTCTGGGTGGCTATTTATTACCATCTCGAGAAGACTTGATCACGCGTGACCCCACTGAGTAAGAGTAACTCCCATGAGCAGCATCCCACTTTCTGCTACAAAGGACTCCTTGCTAGGCTCCAGTCCAAGGCTGTGATGGATCGATATTAAGGCTCTGTCCCCTGGGCTTGCCCTGGGGTCAACTCTGTACAGTCAGGAGATGTAAACTGCTTTGGAAGTTTAAACATGGAAGTTTTCATTTGAAGTGGTTAATATCAAGCTAATGAAGGACCTGGACAATGAAGGGTTCCCAGGGAGAAAATACAGCATGCTCGTGACCACGGAGGCACAGAGCCTGCGCAGGGAAGCAAAACTTGCCAGAGATAATGCCTACCCAGGGCCCAATTCTAGGGTCTCCTTGGGGGGGGCGTGGCCATCCTGGGAACGCACCTCCCACCAATGGCCAGGAAGCTGCTGCAGGGGTCTTGTGGGGTGGCTCAGGAGACAGTGCCCCCAAGTGGAAAAACCTCCGCTGAAGACCAGGCCTGAACCCTAATCCTGCTTCTGAGTTCTTGCCCTCTCCTTCCTGCCCCCGCCACTGACAACGTCTGCCACCAAGCTGCTGGCAAAGGGATCGTGGTGACAAAGCCAGGTTTTCGTAACCCATATGGAAGCTCAATGGTGACAGACTGATCTCTGCAGTGTGGAGGAGGACCCTGGTGCTGGAAGACACTCTCAGAGCGCTTGGTCTCCGGAAGCCCAGGAAGTGTCTGGGGTCTGCTCTTTCCCGCTGCTCGAATCTTCTCGGCTCATGAACCTCTCGGCTCACCTGCTCTGAACATCGGTTTCTCCATGTGCTAAGGGTTGGACTGGTCTCTAGTGTGAGGGGTCAGGGTGGGTGTGAGGAGAGAGTCACACTTTTTTGAGCAGCGAGAGTGGATGTGGGCAAGGGGTGGCAATTAGATGAGTGGGGGAGTCACTCGGTGCTCTTGTCGTCTCCTGGCTTTGTGTCTCCATTATTGATGCTCTCTCCGCCCACATCAGCGCCCTTAGCGACTGCGACCTTTGTATTTATCAGGATGCTCAGGATCCAAATTAAAGCCACAACTCAAAGGGACTTGCACAGTGATGACACTCATCACTGCGCGTGAGGAGAATCCAGGGTGGATGAAGCTTCAGGGTTGGTCGACTGTGCACTCTAAGGACCTTAGGAGAATTAAGAAAGGGTCTCAGCAAATCGTCAGCAGGATCTGAGGGAAGGGGGGGGGGAGAAGAAGAAGAAGAAGAAGAGGAAGAAGAAGAAGAAGAAGAAGAAGAAGAAGAAGAAGAAGAAGAAGAAGAAGAAGAAGAAGAAGAAGAAGAAGAAATACATTCATGCTATGAACACTTTAGATGGCGTGATCTCAGGCAAACCCTTTGGCTTCTATGAGACTCGGTTTCCTTGACTGCACAACTGGAGGCTTGGGGGGGATGGGCACAAAGTCCTGTATGTGGTGCCTGACTGGCAGCAAGCAATCAGTAACCCTTGTGGCTGTTGGTGACATGTGGAAGCTGTGGTAGGTGATCTCATTTCAGCTTGGGGACGTAGGGCTTCACAGTCCAGTGAGCTGACCAGTGTGGGGCAATGGTTAGTGCCCTGAACCCAGAGACATAGGAGCTCTACCCAGGAGAGGCACCACTGCTGGGAACTGATCTACATTCAAGGGGATGATGTGTCCCTGGCTGGGGGACCTTGGAGGACGAGTTAATGATGGGAGCAAACTCTATGGATGCTAAGCACAGGGGAGGCTGGTGCTCTGGGCCTTGTACAGTCACAGGGATAAGGACTGGGGAGATGGCTCAGCCAGCGAAGTGCTTGACATGCGAGAAAGAGGAACTAAGTTTGATCCCCTGAACCCACATTAAAAAGCCAAGTGTGGCAGCAGGTGCTTGTTGGGGTAGAGGAGATGCAAACCAGGGAGGCTCACTGGCCAGCCAGCCCAGCTGTATTGAGTTCAGGAAACACTGTTTCAAATGACAAGGAATATGGAACCAGAAGAATAACACCTGAGGTTCGCCTCTAGCCTCCATGTGCACCCCCCCACACACACATTCATACCAAGAACATGCCTCCCCCCACCACATGTGTGCTCATACTCAAGATCATATCTCCCTTCTCCTGCACCCTCCTAAACACAAGTAGCTTTTCTATACCAGGATTTTTGTCTGTTAGCTAGTGGCTCCTGCCTCAAATCTTGCATGGCCATTGGGCATGGTTGGTCAGAAAGCTCTGAAACATAAGGTCCTTTCTCTCTGAGTTTGGCTAGCCCCTGGTGGCCTTCTCTGGGTAGAAGCTGGGCAATGTCCTGCAAATGAGCCAGCTCTGTCCTGTTGAGGCTTAGGTTTGCCTGTCCGGGCTATTCTCTCTTTCTTTCTACAAAGTGTAACCAGTTCCACTTTGGTACTTCTGTTGGGCTGGCACCCAACAGAAGGAATCCTCTGGACACTGGGTTAAGCATTCTTGGTTTGTCTTAGTGAGTTTCCAGTAAATGTCACTCCCCTTAAAACCAAGTAACTGGTCTCCATGGCTGGAAAAGAGGAGAGAATAGTGGAGCTGTGGTGGGAAGGCCCTGGGTTCAAATTTAGACTGCGCTTAACATTCTGACACTTAAGCACACCGCATGCAAACAGCTGACAAACGTCTGACTCCAGAGCAAGTGAGAGTCAGGGAGGCTGCAAGGTGAGACTGACTTGAACCAGGGGTCTCAGGTCAAGTCCTGACTCTGCCACCCTCCTTCCGTGTGACCTGGGCATGGTCCATGTCCATCTGGTTCTAGTTCCCTCATCTGCATGGGGACTGTGGGACTGTAGCCCGTGACACGTGAGCACAGATTCCAGAAGAGCTGGGTGTCTCTTCCCTCTCAAACCACCGCAGACGTAGGAAGGGAGAGTTGTCACGGTGCTGAGGCTACCTGTGTGGTGGCCATGTTGAGGTGGCTGTGTCTGCAGCACAGATGCAGGTCAGGGTAAGTAGCCAATGGGAGAAGACACCTGGCTACTTGCCAAGTCCGCCTACTGTCATCTACCTACTGATACTACCGCCATCAGTCCTGCGAGTCCCTTCCTCTCCTCTCTAGGCCTCTGTCTTTTCTGTCTGAAACTATCAGACGACTGAGTCTGTGGAGGAGGGAGGAGGAAACAGAAGCTCCGAGTTCTTCAACGAAGTCCCCAGGGTCAAGCTGCAAGTTGGTGGCCAGCGGGGCCTCTGGCTCTTCCAAGGACCCCCATTTTCAGTGTGAGGCCTTCTTCTTCTGGGCCAGGCTTCAGAGTGGTAGGTAGCATAGCTCCTGGTAGCGTCCCTCCTGGGCGCTTGATGCTCTAGTCTCTGCCTTTCAATTAGCACTGGGGCTGTTTTCATTAAGAGAGGGCCTTTCAGAAGTGACATAAAACGGAGGCTTGAAAGGAAACGTCGGTTCCATTTCCACAGCTTGCTTTCATTACACATTTCCATTTCAACGGCTTCTCTTTTCTTTTCCTGCTCTCACGTTTTAGGCTCAAAGCATGAAAGAGCCCTAGGAACGCCCTTTGGAGCCATTCTTGCTCGGCGCCTTCCAGCTCTGCCCCCCCCCCCAACAATCCCCCCCTCCCCACCAGGTCTGGTCTCAGGAGACAAGGGCAAAGGTGACTGTACACAAAGGTGAGCTCTTGTGCCCAGGCATGGCCATGTGTTGGGTACTAGGGTGTTTTGACTCCCACAGTGGGGCTGGACTGGAGATAGAGACATCAGGGCGGAGGCTAGCTCAAAGGGCCAGGAAGGAGGAAGGCACAGAGCAGAAGAGAGGGATTTCAAAGGGCCAGGGCTTTCCATTCAGTGGCAGAGTGCCTGACTGGCAGATGTAAAGACATGAATTCAATCTTCAGAACTGCAAAGGGAGGGAGAGGAGAAAGAGGAGGAGGAGGAGGGGGAGGAGGGAGAGGAAGATGGAAGGGAGAGGAGGAAGGGGAGGAGAAGAGGGGGAGGAGGAGGAGGAAAAGGGGGAAGGAGAAAGATGGGGAGGGAGAAGGGGAAGGAGAAGGAAGGGGATGGGGAGGAGGAAGAAGAAGGAGGAAGGGGGAGGAGGGGGAGGAAAAGAGAGGGAGGAGGGTGGGAGGAAGGGAAGGAGGAAGGGGGAGGAGGGGGAGGAAAAGAGAGGGAGGAAGGGTGGGAGGAAGGGAAGGAGGAAGGGGGAGGAGGGGGAGGAAAAGAGAGGGAGGAAGGGTGGGAGGAAGGGAAGGAGGAAGGGGGAGGAGGGGGAGGAAAAGAGAGGGAGGAAGGGTAGGAGGAAGGGAAGGAGGAAGAGGGGCAGGAGGGAAGGAAGGGAAGGTGGCAGGCAATAGCTGTAGAGTCACTCAGGATTTTCAGTCCCCGATACTAACTGGCTGATTTCAAGGGAGGGTGAAGGATGGGAGGTTTGGCTCGGGGTGATGGAGACATTGTTGAGATGAGGCAGATGAGCAGAGACCGCCAGAGAGCAGTGGCGTTGTCAGCCCTCAGCCTCAGTTCCCCTAGTTACAGCCATGTGAGCAGAATTACAGACATAGCCAATCGTGGTGGATACTTTTATGGCAATTAACACAAAAATAAAGTCATCTGTGAGGGGGGACCTCAATTAAGAAAATGCCTCCATGAGGTCAGGCTGTAGGCAAGCCTGCAGAGCATTTTCTTCTTTAGTAATTAATAGGGGAGGGCCCAGCCCATAGTGAGGAGTACCAACCCTGTCTGGGCTCCTAGGTTCTATCAGAAAGCAGGCTGAGCAAGCCGGTAAGCAGCACCCTCCATGGCCTCTGCATCAGCTCCTGCCTCCAGGTTCCTGCCCTGTGTGACTTCCTGTCCTGATTTCCTCTGATGATGAACAGTGATGTGGAAGTGTGAGCCGAATAAACATTCTCCTCCCATCTTGCTTTGGTCATGGTGTTTCCTCATAGCAGTGGTAAACCTAGGAATGACAGTAATAGATAATCAATAGTGATTAGTCAAAAGGAATAGCTGGAGCAGGCAGTCCAGCGGGCAGGGGCGGGGGTGGCATTGTGCTACTGCTGATGTCTGTCTCTTTCACTGGACTGTGGTGGTAATTTTCATGTTTACTGCTGTGCCCTTAGACCCCACAGGAAGCCCGGTGCTTAATGGCCTTTTAGTTCATTTGGATGAGCCAGTTGGCAGACCGAGGAAGGCCAGTGGAGAAAAGCTGCACCCCATGTTCCTGAATCCAGTAAGATCCAGTAGGATCCAGTAGGATCCAGTAAGATCCAGTAGGATCCAGTAGGATCCAGGTGCCTTTGACCAAGTACGCAGTCCAGAATGCACAGGAGCCAGGCTGTATCCCTGACAACAGCCAGACCCCACTCCCACCCCCATGTCCCTGTCCTTCCTGTTTGGAGATGGCTGTTGTGTGGCGGGGCCTCAAGCAGCTGGGTTGTCCAAGAGAGCTGCTGGGAGCTGTCCCTGTGGACACGAGTTCCTGAGCCAGGTAAGAGCGTGGGGTTCATGCTGATGTTTGTCTTTGAAGGCAAGAAGGCCAGGGAAAGGACACCAACCCAGGTGCAGAGCATTAACAGGCTGCCGTGTCACCACATGTCCAAACAGTTCAGGACAGATGAATAAATATTTCCCTACCTCCATCTCCGTCCCAGCACTGTCCTGCCCAGTCAAGCATTTACTGGCCTCTGATCTGGACATGACCTGGCCCTGCTCTTCCCATGTGCTCAGTTCTGACCCTGCCAGGTTTATTTAGAAATAGTATGGGTGCTTCTGAGGAAGGAAGCCACTGAGCTTGAGGAAGGAGACTGGTCTTCACCTTGGTCAGGTCTACGACTGTCCTGCAAAGGCCCCAGGCAGTCAACTGGGAAATGGGATGGCGCCGCCCCAAACCTTGACTACCCCCATGCATGAGCCAACACATTTCTGTCCAAGTTTAGCTAGTCTGTCATTTGTACCCACCAGGGCCAGGGCAGCCCTGTGTCTGATCATCTTTCCCTGTTCCTTGGCTCCAGCCATACTCACGTGCCTCCAGACAGTGGCTCTTCACAGGCAAGTGTGGCTCACCCTTCGTCCCTGTGCTCACTCACCCTCCCCTGCTTGTTCTTGCTCTGCCCAGATGTGGCAGAGCTTTCATTGCACCCCAGATCTCAGGAACATAGGGGTAAGAGGAGGACCTCAAGTCAGAGCCATATGGGTCATCCCTGAGTGAACAGGGTTGGAGCACATCTCTCTGAGCCTTAGTGCAGACACGATGTCACCCCACGGGACTCTCACATGGCTTGATTCTGGTAATTTCCCCCTATTGCATGGTAGGTGTCTAATAATCGCCGGTGACAAAGTTAGTGCTAGACTGATACTCAAGACCTTCCCCTGGCATGTCACCTCCAGTGGGTTAAGGCATAAGCCCCGGGGAAATCTTACCCATCAGCCTGGCTTTTGGAAAGAGAATTGGACAATACTCTAATTCCAAAGAGTAAATGTCACAGGCTTGGGAAAGATTTGGAGGCTCTGAAAATAAATACCAGCTTGGAAGGAGGGAGGGAGGGAGGGAGTGGGAGGAAGGGGAAGAGGAGGAAGGAAGGGGAGGAGGGAGGGAGGGAGTGGGAGGAAGGGGAAGAGGAGGAAGGAAGGGGAGGAGGGAGAGAAGAGGGAGGATGGTGAGGAGGAGGAGGAGGGAGGCCTTTTTCTTCATGGATTTCATTTATGGGACCCCACAAAGGAAGAGAATGGGATGCACTCCCCTGTGTATATTATGGGATGGGAGCTGGGCAGGGCAAGATAGCAAAGGGGCAGCCTGAATCAGTGAGCTGGCTGGCTGAGGGTTTTTGTTTTCCCTTCAAAATGTTGCTTGAAAACATCCTGTGACTGTCTCCACTTAGCATCATTTCCACAGAGGCCTCTCTTGGCCCTCAGGAGAGAATGCTTCTCACTCTCCTTCCTCTTCCCTCCTTTCTCACTGGGAAACATCAGTAGCAAATGGCCGGCACTCGAATGGAGAGTTACACTCCGAGCAGCACAGCACCCACCCAAGCGCACCCAGCCTCCGACTTGCCACAGCCACTTGACTCACACAAGTGTAAGCAGAGTGTGTGTGTCTGTGTATATGTGTGTGTATATGTGTGTGTCTGTGTATATGCATATGTATATGTGAGTATGTGTGTGGGTGTGTATACACATATATTACAGAAAACCTATAATTAAAAATATTCATAAGGAATTCTTTGAGCAACAAGATTAGAGGAATCTCCATTTTAGTTGCAGTCTAAAGCTGTGGTTCTCAACCTGTGAGTCGTGACTGCTTTGGAGGCTTGGATGATTCTCGTACAGGGGTCGCCTATCAGATATTTACATTACGATTCATAACAGCAGCAAAATTACAGTTCTGAAGTACAACAAAACAATTTTATAGTTTGGAGTTGCCACAGCACGAGGAACTGTATTAAAGGGCTGCAGCATTTGGAAGGTTGAAACACACTGGCATAAAGTGTTTTCAGAGGGTGTGGGTTACAGAGATTTCTTACCATGTAATGATCCTCCTGTATGCTTCCAAGTATAGTGTTGAATTTAAAAATTCAGTATGTTGTGTTTCAGCTTATACCCCAATTTCTGGATGAGGTAGGAAAAAAAGGTTTGGATGAGGAGGGGAGAGCTCAGGGTTCTAGTCTCGACCTCCTCTTCCTAGAAGCCTTCCTTGATTGCCTTCTCCTGCCTGTCCTACAGGGAGTACACCGCTGCCCCGCATCAGTTCTGCGTTGTGTGTGTCTGTTTCACAACAAGTGGTAACTCATCACTCATATGACAACTTCTGCCTCCTCCTCTCTGCTGGGGCTGGGCACGGTGGCTCATGCCTAGAATCCCAGTATAGGAGGCTGAGGCAGGAGGACCATCAGTATGAGATCACTCTGTGAGTGCTACTAGCCAAGCTCTAGGCCCACCTGGCTACAAAATGAGATCTGGTCACAGTCAATCGGTCCGGAAATAAGGGAACAGGAAACTGTGGTCTGTCCGAATGAAAGAAAGCTAAAAAACGAGTAAATAGTTGAGGCATGATTTGAACCCAGTGCTGCGGGCTCAGCCCCTGTGGACCCTCACATGGAAGCAGAATATGTTATCAGACAGGAAGGCAGATAGAGAGTTAGGGAGGCTTAGCAGTGTCTTGTCAATGTCTGGTGACTTATGAACACATCTGCCCTCTCCAGGGGGAGCCTGATGCTGGGTCTTTCCTTGACATAGCAGGTGCTGGGTCATCTTAGCTTTAACTGACACAACTTAGCATCACATGAGAGGGAAGTCACAATTAAGGGATTGCCCAGATGAGACTGGCCAATGGGCACGTTTATGAGGGATTGTCCTGGATGTTGACTGAGGTAGGAGGACCCAGTCCACTATGGGTGGCACCATTCCCTGGGCAGGTGGTTATGGGATCTCTCAAAAAGCTGTTTGAGCAGGAGCCTGTGAGCCAGAGAATGAGCCAGCAAGCAGCATCCCGCCGTGGTTTCTGCTTCAATTTCCTGCTTGGATTCTTGCTCTGACATCTTTCAGTGATGGAGAGTGACCTGGAAGTGATGGACTGTGACCTGGAAGTATAAGCCAAATAAACCCTTTCTTCCCCCATGTTGCTTTTGCTCACGGTGTTTGTCATGGCGCCAGGACCACAAACACAAAGCAAAGCAAACAGGTCGCTGCTGAGACAGGCAGAGCCACACTGGCTGGGATGTCACTGCCTTAAGTGGCTCTGTCCTGCAACAGATGGTGGCACAGACAGACAGTGGCAGTGACATCAGCAGCTATTTGTGGAGCAGACACCAAGTCGGCCTTTAGGGACAAGAGTACCCATTCCACATGGCTTGGATGTGATCTTAAATGCATTGAGTGGATAGGGAGGTGGCCCACTGAATAAAGCACTTGGCATGTAAGCGTGAGGGCGTGAGTTCGGATCCCCAGCACATGTATGAAAGCTGGCCTGGCCTGGCAGCCCGTCTGTAATCCCAGTGCTTTGGAAGCTGAAAGGGAATTCCTGGGGCGAGCTGGCTAGACAAGCTGACAGTGCAAGTTCCGGGGGAACAATAGACCTGACTCTGATCATAGAGATTGATGACACCTGACATTAAGCTGTGCTCTCTGCCCGCATGCACACACGCACAGACACAAACATACCCCCCACCCCCACACACATGTATGTATACACATATACACATGCACACACATGTCTAAGCCCCCACATGTGTTCACACACACATGCACACACACACATATATACACACATGCACGCCCACACATAAGCAGACATGCATGCACACATACTCGTGCATGCACATACACACATGTACACACACACATCCAAGCTTCCACACATGTGTACCCACACACGGGCACACACACATGCACATGCACATACACACACATATGTACACACACATGCATACCTGCACATATACAGAAGCACACACACACACATATACACTTGTACACACATACACTCACATGCATACACATGTCCAAGTTCCCACATATGTGTACTCACACACATTCAGACACACACACTCACACACAAACACACACACATACTTATAGAAAGGCAGAATTAAAACCACAATGCTTTCTTTATAAATCATGCTCGTTTCCCTCCTCCTGGCTCTACAACATTTTCTTTCCTTTCAGAACCCTTCACAGTCCTCTTGAGAGGTGATTAGCAGGTTCCCTTTGAATAAAAACAAGTGGGGGCTCCTCTGTGAATGCACAGGGTTGATAGACTAGGAAGGCAGCGTGGATTTTATCTTCTGCACTTACTGCTCTGGGTTGGAGTTGGGAAGTTCTTAGAAGCTCCTTTTTGGGGATTCTGGCCTCAGAGCCTGTGAGCTCTGGCTCTGTTTAGAACATGTGCTGCCTGGCAGGAGCCTCCTCAATGCCTGCCTTTGCTGCTGTGTCTCATGTGCTGATAACACAGCTCCAGTACATTTATAAACATTTGGGGGATCTTCTCAGTTATTAATTTTCATTTACGTATAGGAAAAAATAAATTGTCTCTGCACTCTAATAAAATCGCTGTTCCGTGTCCTTGCGCTCACTAAGTGGATGTGGGCAGGAGCCCGGAGCTGCTCTGCTGAAAGCTGGTATACCATTTCTAGTACTGGGTGGCCAGGGATCTTGCTTTGCTGTTTGGGGACAGTTGCTTTCCTTCTCTGGGCCTCAGGGGTATCCAACCTGCAGCTCACAGTCTGAAGTCAAGGATAGCTATGAATGTTATCCTTGAATCCATAAGCTTACTTAAAACATTATAAGGGGGGTTGTGTGCAATATTTGCGTGTGTGCATGCCTGAGTGTGTGTGTGTGTGTGTGTGTGTGTGTGTGTGTGTGTGTGTGTGCTGACGTCAAAGGTTAGACATGTCTGCAAGTGTCTTGTGTTCACTGTCTCAGTTCTCCAGGAGAATGAGGTTCTGGGCAATAGGCATAGAGGAGATCAGCTATTAAGCATGCAAGCACCCACTATGTGCCAGGCACATGCTGGAGGCCAGGGAGACAGACTTATTGCAGAGTATACATTTTGGAGCAGACAAAGCCCCAAAGCTATTGAGCTCTCCCGTTCAACATAAACAGGGATTCCTGCTCACTTTGCTCTCTGTTGTTGTCTCCTCCGAGGATGACCTGAATCCCCTGGAAATGCGGCACAGAGCACTTCCAGTGGAGCACTGTCTTTCTTTCGGTGTCCTTGGCCTGCCCTGGGGTCAGCCATGGTAAGGGAACTTGGCATATCCCTGAGGCGTGTTGCCCATAGGCAGGCTCAAGACCTCAGAATGCATTGCTCAGGCAGCAAGTGCTGGTCCCAGGGCAGCTGCTTTCTAGGGGCTCCCACCCCAGCCAAGGTAGCCACTGTTCTGTTCTCCTTCCCCATGTCCTTTTTGAAACCACCTGCCATCACTTTGGCTGTTGCCAGCCTGGTACTTGTCCTGTAAGCATACAAGGCTGGTGGGCTCTGCTCTTGGGGTGGGCGCTGTTGTTGGCTCTATCCCTGGACTGAACCTTGGGCTCAGAGAGGCTGAATCACAGGAATACATAAACCAGATGTGATGGTTTTCCTTTCAAGCCTGGGACTGAGTGACTTTAGCAGCACTTGTAGCGATGAGAAATGGATGCAGCTGGCTGTGCTCTGCAGAGCCAGGAGCCTCATGCTGTAGGAGCAAGACAGGAGGCTATTCAGTGAAATGACCACTTAGTGAGGGTGGGTAGGGGAAGGAGGGGCAACTATGAGTAAGTCCTAGAGGTATCAGGGTGAAGGGCCAAGGTGGGGCCTGACCATGGGGCTTTGAACGCCACAGCTAGACAAGGTAGGACTCAGGAGTCAGAGAGCCCATGGAAGACTTCACACAGTTCCTCTCAGGGTGGGCTGAACCCTGGCTTCTGTTAGCCCTCCCCCTACTTTTGGCTAGCCTGCTTCCCCCCCCCCCCCCGTGTATCGTGGGACATAGTTGAGCATTCCCTGTGGCAGCCAAGGGCATTTGCAGACAAGCTTTGTGTCTAGCTACCACAATTCCCTTCTTTAATGTCTAACTCTCCTCTGCAACACTACACAATACCTCACAGGGGACCCCGGGTGCAGGAAAACCGGCTCAGACTCAATCACTCGCTGTTTTACAAGACCACCACATGATCTTGATCTGTCCCATGTCATTATTAAGACCCCACGGTCAAGGTTCTAATATCGCTCCCATTTCACAGGTAGGTAAGCCGAGGTAGAGAGGGTCTTGCTCATTGTTACATGCCAAGAAAACAAGACCCCTGGAACTCCAACCTGATTACCCTTCAAGAAGTGTGTCCCTCCAAGCAGTGTGCTGTCACAGGGTCCTCTTCCCAATAAACTGCTCCTCTCACTTCTTCTCCACACTGCCAGCCCAGTGTGTAAAAACAAAGTAAATATTTAAAGAGCTTGGCTCTGGCCTTCCCTGGGCTTGGGGGATGCTGTCTATTCAGCCGTGACTTCACATATTATCCCTTCTGCTAAAGGGAGCTAATTATCCGCTGTGATGTAAGCCTAGCACCTCTCATATAACCCAACCGAAGACCTCTGAGAGGCAACACTAATTATCTCCATGTTACAACCCAGGATAATATCCCTCAGAGAGTCACGGGAACTTGTCTAAGGTCACACAGCTAGGCAAAGGCAGAACCAAGATACCTGACTGTTGTTCTGAGCCTCTCAGCCAGAGAGCTCTCTGATCTAGTCTATACCTTTCATAGAGAGGCCGTGAGCGGAGAACAAGCCTTGGCTTCTGGTGGGTAGAACCTAAACCCACAGCCCTGTGTCCCCCTCATCCACACACAGACAGCACCGACTGATACGCCCAAGCTGGGCTCCAGCCTGAAAACTGAGCCGAATGCCAGCATCCGTCTCTCTCTACCTCCTCTCTCTGGGTACAATGTGACCACTGTCTCACACTCTGACAGCCTCAGCTGGAGCCACCATGGCCCCCATTCCTTCTCAAACAGAATGGACTGAACTCTTGAACTATGAGTCCAAGCAAAGCTTTCCCCACCGTTAGCCCAGAAGGAATGCTAACCGCCACTTTCATCAGGCGTTTTGTTGTAGCAATGAGAAAAGTAATTGATACAAGAAGCAAGCCTGTTTGGTCCTTTATGTGATCGACTGGCAAAGCAACTCCTACTTCGCCCAGGAGGATGAGGACACACCTCTGTGAAACTCCAGTCTCAGGACTAAGAGAGCAAAGCCATTTCCTGTACAAGTGCCGTCCTTGGCCACAGCCTCCTTGTCTGCCTCCACCTGCCTATCTGACCATGCCCTTCACTCCAGGGGCTCCTTCTGGCTTCCATTGGCACCTCTGTGCTTTTGCTGTGTGACCCCTGCCTGCACACATCCAGACCCAGTTACGGGGTGACCAGTTACAAAGCCAGTGAATCTAAGTGTCTGGAGCAGAGACTCTGGGCTTGGGCTTCCCGCAGAGCAGGGAGCTCACATGTGCAAGAGGCTGTTGCGAAGTCATGGGTGAGTATTAGCCTCGGGTCAGAGTTCTCTCAAACACTTGTAGCTGAAGTGACATAAATTATTCTGGTCTGCCTTGAAGGACCAGACTTATGGTTGTCCTTTTTTTAAAAGAAAATTATTACTTTAAAATTATTTTGTTTTAAAGATTTATTTATTTATTTATTTATTTATTTCATGTATGTGAGTACACTGTAGCTGTCTTCAGACACACCAGAAGAGGACATCAGATCCCATTACAGATGATTGTGAGCTGCCATGTGGTTGTTGGGATTTGAACTCAGGACCTCTGGAAGAGTAGTCAGTGCTCTTAACCACTGAGCCATCTCTCCAGCCCATGGGTGTCCTTTTAAGCTTACTGTTGTATTCCTGTTTCACACCGGAGTTCTCTGCACCATAGAAGAGTGGTTCTAAACTATGGGTTGGGACCTCTTTGAGGAGGTCAAACGATCCTTTCATAGTGGTTGCCTGAGACTATCTGCATATCAGATATTTACATTAAAATTTATACCAGTAGCAAAGTTACAGTTATGAAGTAGCAACAAGATAATTTTTATGGTTGCAGGTCACCACAACATACTGAAGGGTCGTAGCATTAGGAAAGTTGAGAGCCACGGCTGTAGAAAATGGGAGAGGGAGAGGGTGTCAGGGTAGCCCAGAGTGAGCCTGAGCTGAGGGGAGGAGAGGCTCACAGACTCAGGAAACTGTTGGGGCAGAGGAACAGCAAAATCAAGAGGGCACAGGGCAGGGCACAGTGGCAAGAGCCTGGACCAGCATGGCATGTGCGGTCACACTGACTCTGCCTGCTCTAGCCTGGCTGTCATTAGTCATTACTCCTCACCCATGAGAGCTGAGCCCTGTGAAAGATAGATCTGTGCTGTCCCATGTCACTTCCCCGTCTGAGCTCAGTGGGTGAAAGCAATTGCTGGTCTTAGGGCAACTTCAGAGCCTCAGCCTGCAACTTGCGGACAGTTTTTACATAGAGCTCTTCCTGAGCCTTGAGGATTCTGGAATCCAGTGTCCTGTCCAATGCCCTGAAGGGCCCATGCACAGGTGAACACACATTGGTCTCCACTGTCGACTTTCTCTGACACTCTTCCCAGAGACCCAGGTCACCTCAGGTGGGTGCCACAGAGCCCTGGGAAGCACAGAGTCTCCAAGATGCCACTGCAGAGAAGCTGTGGCCTCACAGGCCAGGGCTGGAGAGTGTCCTTCTCCTTAGAGATCTCCCCTTTCTTAAAGCACAGTCTTCCACTAGAACACTGCCCTGGCCGGGCTCAGCTGGGCTTCTGGAGGGCAGAGCCTGGCAGGACGTGCTGGTCCTGCCTTGTCTCTGCTCCCTCACAGCCTTTACATCAGGCAGATGGCAGGAGTGAAGTGGGAGGAGAAGGGGGAAGGGGTGGGTTCCAAGGGGTCTTCTACTCCTCTGTACTCTGGGCCATCTCTCAATGAGACAAAATTACCCACCAATCGCTTTCATTTCAACACAGTGCTCCCAGGAAGAGCCACGTGACATTTGAGGCAGCTTGAAAGCACAGCATGAGTGAGAGACACCCAGTGTCTGGTGGAACCTGCGGGGCTGAGAACTCCTGGGAGCTCAGCTCTGAGAGCGCCTTCATGTCTGTTTGTGGAACCAGGCGCTGCAGGAGGATGGCTCTGACATAGGGACCCTCATACAGCCCTATCACAGAAGGGAGAACTCGGGTAGTGCATTTGAGCCTCCATATACCTCCTTCCTATGACATATTGCCAGGCTTTCAGCAGCACAGTACAGAGCAGGGCCTGGTCCCTTTGTGACACACATCCCTCGTGCAGCCCCAAACAGGATTCCACCCGAGTTGTTTTTCTTTTCTCTGGTCCCAGCCACACAGAGGTCTAGCTGTCCATATGAGCTAAGAGGCAAACTATGTTCTGTCTGAGGTTTGCATGTGAGGAAGGCAGTCTGGAGAATGACAGGGTCCTTCTGCTTGTTCATTGTTCCATCGACTAGGGTCACAACCATAGGAGAAACCTGAGGTGTAGATTTGTCACAGCAAATGCTGCTGATCCACTGCCAGGCCATCCTTCTTCCTCCTTTATCCACCCTGTGACCAGTAGTAAATGCATGACATATACACATAGGTGTATTCAGTCTCCTCATCTGGAAAGTGACCGTAATGAGCCTGTCCCTAGTTGCTTATTTCTGCAAACTAGGATCCCCTTCAGAGTTTCCACAGCTTTCAGGATCAAGCTGCAGGCTGGGGATTCAGCGTTCAGAGCATAAGCCCTTGGCGTGGTTCAGATTAAACCTTAACAGCAGGCTGGCCTCCAGGACCCTTATTTTGCTATTATTGTTCCAGCATGACCAGAAAAATGGCGCCGCTTTTCTGATGGACAGCCGGCTCTGTGTGCACCTGCCAAGAGCGTCAGACACAAGCTAGCCAGATCAAGCCAGCTGGCTTCTCATCTTGAGTCTCCTGACACTTCCTGTGATCTTGCAGAGTCCTTGTCCCTCTTTCCAAGTGTCAGGTTTTCATCTGTTAAATGAATTCATTGTCTTCTAGAAATGTCCAGGAAACAAAACATCCCTTTAAATAGATCTGCAGGCCTTGGGCAACCTTTCAAACAACTTAGGACAACTGAGGATGGCTAAAGATAAACCTGCCAAGCTTTTTTGAGTCCTCTGTGCTACATCCATTTGCTAATTTACTGAAACTACCACAGACAAGGCCAGGGTTTGGGGGAAACATTCACTCGGCCTTTCATCCATCCACCATCCATCATCCATCCATCTATCCATCATCCATCCATCCATCCATCCATCCATCCATCATGCATCCACCAATTATCAATCTATCCATCATCCATCCATCCATCATCTATCCATCATTCATCATCCATCTATCATTCAACATCCATCCATCAGCCATCCAACATCCATCCATCCATCCATCCATCCATCCATCCATCCATCTATCCATCCATCCTTCTATCCATCGTCCGTCCATCCATCATTCATCATCCATCCATCCATCCATCTGTCATCCATCCATCCATCCATCATTCATCATCCACCCATCGTCAATCCATCCATCATCCATTATCCATCCATCCATCTATCCATCCATCCATCTATCCATCCATCCATCCATCCATCATCCATCCATCCATCATCCATCCATCTATCCATCCATCATCCATCTATCCATTATCCATTCATCCATCCATCTTTAGTCCCTGCTCTGTCACAATCACTATTTGGGGGCCACTAGAAGCACAATTTTAAAAAGACACACACAAAAAAAACTATCCCCAAGAAGCTCACACTCTGGAGGCAGAGGCAAGAAGTGAGCAGTTTGTCAATGAATAGACAGACAGATTGCAGTGAGAGCTGTGAAGGTAGCAGAAGATACATGCTGGAACTCAGTGGGTGAATGACAGGGGGGAGGGAGAGAGAGAGAGAGAGAGAGAGAGAGAGAGAGAGAGAGAGAGAGAGAGAGAACCTCCAAAGATGTAACTCTGGAGCTTATGTTGAATAATGGAAAGATTCCAGTCATGTGGAGATTGGGGCAGAAGAGGATGGGAGGCAGAAAACTCTGGGCAGAGGGGGCAGTGCATACTAAAGGCTGGAGGTAAACAATGGCTATGAGTCAGGATGGAGTAAGGCTCGATGTGTCTGGAACAGAGATCTGGAGGGAGAACAGGGGGAAGTGAGGCTGGAAGTAAAACTATGAGGACCAAAGGGTTTATACAAGTTCTTGGCACACAGTAGGCTCTTTAGAGCTTCTATCTGGTCCTATATTTCGGACCCCAACCTCCAATATGAGTAACGTAAGAGGGAGGTTTGAGAGTCATGTTAAGTTCATAAATTTGTGAACAAGGGTAGGGTAGGGGAGGGGGGCTGAGAAACAAGGCCCTTTCAGTAGGTGAATTTTCTCATACCCAGACAAGTTGGTGGTGCTAAGTGGTCTAGGAACCATTCTCCCTTCCCAGCTGATTCAGAGGTCTCTAGAATCATGGCTTTTCGTTACTAGGATTTTGTTGTGCTTCTAAAGACAGGTCTAAATTTCCCAATGAAATGCAAAGATGAATTCAAGTTTTCAAATTCCTTCCATGAGTGTCAGAGAATCTGACAGTATTCTAAAATTAGACAGTTGGATATGTGGTAGAATTTAATTTTGATATGCTTGGAAGTTCCCTTTGTCCTTCCTCTCCCCCTATGCTGCCCAAGAAGCCTGTGTCTCAAAATTCTGCTAGCTGCCAAGTCATGAAAAGTTTGTCAATTCTGACCCTTCTCTCTCACCTTACAGGGCTGAATCCAGAGTGGAAAGCCAAAAGGCCCATTCCTTAGAAGAGAAGAGTGAAGTCAGAAGTCACAGACTTCTCTAGGATACCTTGCAAGATAAAATTATGTCACAGGTATCTGCCTCAAGACCAGTGATGGCACAGGACATGGAAAGCAACTGGTCACCCCAGGCACTGTGTGACATTGTCTGAGGAGACATCAACAAGCATCTGCTTACCCCAGAGAGTTGGCAACAACAGTAGATCAAAGAAATGATTGTGTCCACATCTGGTCTAGTGAACCACTGAGATTATCAGAACTTGGGTGATTCTCCCATGCTGTCATCACTCAAAAGTCCACCGCTGTGTAGAGCGCATGAAAGCTACATAACTGGAGTTCCTTGCTCAACTTGTAGGTAACTCCATGGAAGAGTCTCCTTCCTTGAGTAGCTCCTTACCCCTATGGAACTATGGGAGGGCCTTTTGTGCATCTTGTAACTTTTGCAGCTTCCCAAGCCTGTAAGTTTCTTGGCCTTCCTGAGTCTAGTGGCTTTTCCTTCCTTCTCAGTCTTATGAGCTATTCTCACTTCCTCCAGGAAGGGGTATTTCAATCCCAAGGAGACAGCTACGTAACACTAGGCATGTCCCAACTGTCCATGGCCAATAACTACAGTTAATTAATTGATTAATTCTAAGAATATTTGTTGATATGCCAAGGAACATTCAAGACACTAGGAAAACAGAACAGACTAATATTAAATAATTGCTCTTAAGGGAGTGGGACTGTGAATAGGTATGGAGCGCAGTGTGCCAGGTTGGGGGGGGGCGCGAAGTTTGTACAGAAAGCCATCGCAACAGAGGCAGCAGGAAGAGGGGCAGCATTCAAGGCCTTGCACATACAGACAGGGGTGTGGCTTGGTTGGTAAGCTGCTTGCCCCACAGGCATGGGGGCCTGAATTTAATCCCTAGAGCCCATTTAAGCACAAGGAGGCAAAATCGGAGCGTGTTAGCACAGTCTTGTCCAAGGACTGTGAAGGTGGAGGAGACAGGAGGATCCCCAGAGCTCCTGGGTTGGCCAGTCTACCTGAACTGGCGAATTTCAGTTTTAGTGAGAGACCCTGTCTTAAAAAATTTTAGGTGGAAAATGATTGAGGGAGACATTCAGTGTCATCTACTGTCCTTCATAGGTACCTATGTGTATACATCCACACATATCTGAAAATATTCAGAGATCTCGCACATTAGCTTTGGAGGCCCAGGCTAGACCATCAAGGCTACCCAGCAGCACACTGTCAGATGAAAAGCCTCACTTCTCTTTTGTCTGCTTTTTCTTCTTCTTCTTCTTCTTCTTCTTCTTCTTCTTCTTCTTCTTCTTCTTCTTCTTCTTCTTCTTCTTCTTCTTCTTCTCTCTCTCTCTCTCTCTCTCTCTCTCTCTCTCTCTCTCTCTCTCTCTCTCGTGCTGGCCAGGCAGCCAAATCAAAGACCTCCTGAATCACACAGTAGTCATGTGATCCAGAAGTATCCACTCATAGTGTCCCCTGGCCCCAGGCATTTATTCTGGTTGGTGTGGGGGATAATCACATGACTCTGTGCAGGCTAGCCAGAGTGTTTCTCTGGATGTATGAATGGTTGGAGGAGTGGGTTAGCCTGGTCTCTCCCTGGGTCCATGGGCTATAAATCGATGCTGTCTTCAGCCAGAACCTCCGGGGGTTGCGATGAGGAGAGCTGGGCCCTTGGCAGTCTTGTATCTCAGCATATAGAGGCTTGAGACGAAGCTTGCCTTCCTCACGATCACTGTCCTCCTGGGTCTGCTCGGCGAAGGCTGTTCTTCTATTGGAGCCCTGGCCTTGCTGGGTTGGAGGCAGGAACTGGTGGCTTCTTTTCTGTTTCCAGGAAGCCCTGGTGAATGGCCCAATTATTTGCAGACAGGGTCCTGTTCAAAGAGTCAGACAGAGCAGGAAACTCTCCCCACCGCTGGAAGTCCCAGGGCCCTGCTGATTTAGTGGCATGGCCAGCCAGAGCCCTGTTTCCTGGAGGAGACTGCTGGATAGATCTAACATGGGTGGGTGGGTGGGGGTGTGTGTGTGGCGGGGACGGTAACTGACCTAGTTTGAGCGGGTTTTGTGGGGCTGGCACTTTGGAATTACTCTGAAGGATGTAGAGAAATCTAGGTGCTGGCCTGCATGTTCCAGACGGGCCGACATGAGGGAGGAGACTGTTGGAGGAGCATGGAAATCCTGACCCATGACTTTGTCCATCTGTGGGAGGCACCCCTCAGGGGTTGGTTGGGTGACCACGGTTCTATTCCTCACTTCTTCCTGAGGAAGCTGTGATGGTTGACATTACATTTAAGCCTTTAATTACTCTGCTTAAGATACGTGTGTGTGTGTGTGTGTGTGTGTGTGTGTGTGTGTGTGTGTGTGGCAAATATGCCTCTACCATGTAAGCTTCTAGCTTGTGCAGGCTGTACCCTAGCAACCCTCTGTTCTTTTTCCCCCGACGCTGAAGACTATTCTATAATTACTGATCCTGCAAAATTTGCTGCTCCTGCAAGATAGTAGATCATGAGACTAACTGCCTCTTCTGCCTTTGTAATCCAGTTTACTTACTCTGCTCAAAAGATGACTAGGGCAACCACAAGACAGATACGTTAAAGAGAGACCCAGTCTACATGAAGAAAGAATACAGGGAATCATGTGGGGTTTGCCTCTCTAAGCCTTGGGCTCATTTGGCTAGCACCTGCATTTTAAGAGTGCTCTCAGGTGTCATCCTGGCTCCATACTGAACACCAGTGCCAAAAAGAAAGGCTCTTCGTATTAAAATTTATTCACAGTCATGGCAAATCTCTGAGAAAAATCTCTGTAGTAGAACGTTTATTTCTTTGGCATAGCATTTAGGTCTGTCATGCATGGGTCACCCTTACTGGTCACAGTAAACATGTTCTTGGCATGTTATGAACCTGCAATGGGCCTTTGAGTTCTGTTATAACTAGTTCTGGGTCAATTGACACTGTCTCACACACACACACACACACACACACACACACACACACACACACACACACAGCTCTCACCTTAAAGGGAACAAGAGATTATTTATCCTGGAGCCAAATTTGAGTGACCATGGCCCTGGAACACAGATTTAGGCTATTCCCAATTCCATGTTCTAATGTAGAAGGAGTTTTCTGAAGTTTTATAGGTTTACAAAGACAGCTATAAATCAAGGCAAGCTTAGAATGCATTAGTAGGTACACCAGAGAGGTGTTTACAGTAAGATGGGGAAGTTCTTCTGTAAGCCTCAGGTGACATATGACGTCATTCTTAGCTTTGGGTTGGTGGAAAATGGGTGGCTGGCTAAGTTAATAGATTAGAAAAGATTTTTTTTTTTTATCTATTAGTCACAGGATGTTAGTTCTGACACAGAGGTTGGCAGGGAGCCTCTGTTCAGATAAAGTAATTAACCTCTAGACCCACAACATCCCAACCCCTCCACATCACTGCTGTGATCAGACAATCAGTCCTGTAGATCCGGCTTCTTGACAATGCAAACCAGGACGTACCTGGGAAGAGGGAATCTCAATTGATAAACTGCCTCCACTGAGGTCTCAGCTCAAGTGTTTCCTTATCAGGGAGCTGCTCCCTGCCCCCGCAGCCCCAAGAAAGTCCCTATGTCAGCTTGTAAGGCTTCCTGTCTAGCACTGTCCCTCCATGGATATCTTTGGCTGCATTGATGACTGGTCCCTCATCCTGCCTCCCAGCTGATCAGACTGGCTCCTGGGGACAGAGACCTCAACTTCACTGCCAGATCCTGCACACAGCACATAGTGGGGCATGGTGAGCCTTGCTGGAGTGAATGAGGATGAAGTGAGTTGTTTCTGGAATCCCTTGGCCTCTCCCTCGAATGTACAGGGACTCTTGCTGCCCCGAGGCTTAGTCCCCTTCCTCTGGGCCTTCCTTCTATCTCATTTCCTGGCTCCATCCTGAGATCCTAAGAGCAGAATCATTTTAGGGGCTGAGATAGCATTAAGACCAGACACCTTTTATTTATTTATTTATTTATTTATTTTATTTTATTTTATTTTATTTTTTAAGGGCCAAACATGGATTTGCACTGTAGCTTGTGAGGACCTTGCCTTAGGGTGTGAGCTGGCAGTAAACATTTTTTTTCCAAAAGGTAGAAATAATGAGGGCTACTTTAGGATTCTGATCTTCTCCTTCACTCACAAAGAAACCAAAAATCCAGACACTGTGATATGAACTTGTAATCCCAGAACTGGGGACCAGCAGAACTCAGATCCTTGGGGCTCTGTGGCCAACAGCCAAACCAGCTTGGAAAGCTCCAGCAAGTGAGAGGCCCTGCCTAAAAAACAAACAAACAAACAAACAAACACCCAACAATAAACAACAATGACAAAATCCAAACCAAACAAACCCACAGAGCAGACAGAAACTCAGGGACAGCACCCCAGGTTATTTCCTGGTTCCAACTGCACGTACACACAGGTACACATGTGTCTCACACACTCACACATGGTCACACACACACACATGGACACACATACACAGAGACATACACAGGGAAACAGACACATACACATTCGCACACACACACACACCAATACATATGGACACAGACACACAGACACAGACACACACACTCACATATATTCACACACACACACACACACACACACACACACACACACACACAGACACACACAGACACAGATACACACATCCTTTTGATAATGTTGCTGTGACTGTCATGATGCATTGACCCTCTTTGTTTTTGATGGTGTCTGCATTGAAGTCTCCCATCGTCAGGAGCATAAACACTTTCTCTTTATTTGTGTGCAACAGGATCCACCAATCCTTCTCCTTTAACCCATTTCCTTACGGTGGCTTTTCCATCAGCAGCAATCCATAGCTGGGTCTTGCTGCTGGGTCTTGCTGCTGGGTCTAGGGTGACACACCTTTTAGCTGGACATGCCTCTCTGGGGCCAGTTTCTCTTCTTCCCTTCTGTTCCCTGCTCCTCCTTTCAGATGTGTTTGCCCCAATGTCTACGACTGCACTTCATCCCCTCTGCTGGCTTCACAACGCTAACTCTTTGTTTTGATATTTTGGTCTTTGCCTGAGGGTGCGTAGTAAACATTTTTAACTTCTCACAGCTCGCTTTCAACTGATATTCCAACACTCCCGGCTTGGTGTAGATCCATTCCTGTCTTCTTGCTAAAGTTGTCCCGTTTTCTTCTGCATAACGAGTACCAGTCAATTATCTTTAAAAGGGCTTTAAATAATGACATCACCATTGATATTTACCCACAAGGCTCTCACTTCCAGAGCTGCTGATCACTAGACGGCTATGCCCATTGATCCCATCTGGAACTGCCATTTTCCTTCCACCTGCCCTGATTGGAGTTCTAAGTTGGTTATTCTCTCAAATAAGAAACCAGGTCCCCAGAGATATGGGCAAACATTTTCCCTCTCTGTTACGGCTCGATGGGAGCCATGAGCTGATCTGGAACATGGTGGCTGCTCAGGAAATAGTGGCCTCTGATCATCCGTGTCACACTGTGCAGCTGATGGTGACATATGAGGACTTTGGGGTTCTGATGCATCTCAGCTAAGCCAGATCCCAGGGACATACGGGCCCAGGGACAACCTCTAGTTCTGATACGCTTTGCTGTCAGGTCACCCCATGCATCTCGTGCCGTTCCAGCCCACTCAGGCCTCTCCAGATGTGACCTGCCCACATACACATTGTCTTGTAGGAGTGGACTCTGTTCTTTCTGGCTCTAATCATGTCTAATAGCCAAGATCTACTTGATTTTTAAAATACTCATGTGTCACACACAGAGCTCCAGGGAGACTGTAATTCCACGTGCACAAAAGACAGGAACCATATTGGTAGGCTGTTTCTCTAAATACCTGGAGGTCTCTGGGTAATGACCTCACTTTAATGGAGCATCAAGGAAATCAGAGGTAACACTGGTATTTCTGCAACAGGCTGTTTGGCTTTGTAAGGTGTTAGTCAAGCACTGGGCTAACTCCTGTTTACAGGATCTAGTCATCTGCTCAGAAGCCAAATGAAACCCATTGTCTCGTACCCAGAGCACAGGATGAGGTCCTCAGAAAAGTGATTGGCAGTTGTCAGTGGCCCAACAGGGGATGAGATGGGTGAGGTAAGTGATGTAGGGATGGGATGCTACATCACCCATCTTTCCGACCAAGCTGACAGGAACCTCGTGCTATTGGCTTTACAGGTGGAGAAAGGTAGGCTGCATGAGATGAAACAGCCTAGGCAAAGCCACAGGTAGCAAGGGATTAACACCAGGTCTCACCAGAGCAACCTCCTCAGGCTGGGCTCTTCTCATCCCTGAGCTGGTGTGTGATGGCTGATATTGAGATCAACACAATGGGATTTAGAATCCCTTAGGAAACAATCCCCTGGCACATCTCTGAGGGAGCTGAGGTGGAAACGTTAACCCTAAGTGTGGGCATTGCTACTCCATGGGCTGGAGTCCTGGGGAAGACTAAAAAGAGAAAAGTAAACTGAGTCACAGAGTTCATCTCTCGCTGCTTTCTGACTGTGGATGTCGTGTGACCAACTGCTTCACTGTCCTGTCCCCATGGCTTCACTGCCGTGGCGAGCTGCATCCTTGAATTATGCTGTAAAATAAACCTTTCCTTCCTTTGTATATGGAAAGGGGGGATGCAGGTACCACAAGGACAGAGGCTGGACACATTAGGGCATCCCTGGAAGAAGGATGCTCACCTTGGGCCAAGAATAGACTTAGAGGATGCTTGTGAGCACCCACAATATAGTTCTTGCTCTCCAGTCCATCAGCAGCCAGGGAAGACAAGACAGACTCCTTTAAGCTCTCACTATTTCTACCCTGTAGAAAAATGGATGTTAGCGGCCAACTTGCCCCCTGAAGATGTGGTCCACACAGGCTACTGTGCAAATCCATACTTGGTCTCCTTTACCTCCTCACTTCCTGAGGTGGGGAAAAAAAGTCTGGTCTCAATGCTTTTCTCCAAACTCTAAAATGTGGCTGTTATTTTAGACTCATGGATGTGGTTAAAATGTGGCTCGGGAAGGAACTAGAAAATGTCATCAGGAAATGGCCTACAGAGGGATGATTGTCCCTGGGGGCAGCAAAGTCCCTGCACATTTCAGGGAGAGAGACTGGGACCTTGGAAACACCTACCTTCCTTCTTATTCACTCTGGCAAGGTTCACCAAACCCTACTATGTGCTATGTATAGGTCCTGGAAGTGCAGCTGGAGGAAGGCATGTCTCAGTCACCAGGGGCTAATGAGATGTGGAAATTGAACTCAGGTCCTCAGGCTATAGAGAAACTTGCTACAGTCTAGGCTATGGAGAGACTTGCTATAGTCTAGCTATGGAGAGACTACACAATAAATAGTCTAGTTATGGAGAGAGACAGGTGACATTGAAGGGAGGGCATTCAAAATTATCTCAGAATTTATTCTCTAACAAGGTTCATTCTCTAAGTACAGCAACACTAAGTTGGTGATCCGTTAACACAGAAATATCTAGAAAACAATGATTTAGAAAAGCCAATAACTGACTTTCAGATCACCCACAACATGGAAGAAAGTCAGAGAAATGACAGAATTTCTTGATCTGAATACACATTGAAACATAACAGGACAAGTTGCCAGCTGTGCGTGGGACGTTAGAAGGAGTTCCTTCACTGGATGCAGGGTGATTTGGCTGCTGATGCTTCAAGTCTGGAGCCAACCCAGGTGTTGACTCTGACAGACTGTGGTGTATCCATTGAGGAATTAAGACCCACAATGATGATGAAGATGAGGGGGAGGAGGATGGGGAGGAAGAAGAAGGGGAAGAAGAGGAATAAAAAGAGGAAGAAGAAGAGGAGGAAGAAGAAGAAGAAGAAGAAGAAGAAGAAGAAGAAGAAGAAGAAGAAGAAGAAGAAGAAGAAGAAGAAGAAGAAGAAGAAGAAGAAGAAGAAGAAGAAGAAGAAGAGAAGGAGGAGGAAGAGGAGGAGGGAACAAACCACAGCCACTCACTACAATTCAGAGAAATCTCAAAATAATTCTGTTGGGTGAATCAAGCCAGACAAAAAGATTACATGTGTTACAGTTCCATTTATATATAATTTGAGAAAATGCCACCCATCTGCAGTGGTAAAGAGCATACTGTGGACTGAGAGATGGTTTGGTAAAGTGCTTGCTCTGTAAACATGAGGCCCTGAATTGAGATCCTCAATATCCACTTCAGAGCTAGGTGTGGTGGCATGCTTGTACCTGCAATCCCAGTTCTGGGGAGATAGAGACTGGCAGATCCCTAGATCTCATGTGTCAGTCAGCCTAGCCAAACAGATGAGTCCCAGGTCCACTGAGAGACCCTGCCTCAAAAGGTAAAGTGGAGAACAACTGAGGAAGACACCTAATACTAACCACATAAGGGGCACAAACACACAGACACACACACGCACACGCACACATGCACACACGCACGCACGCACGCACGCACGCACGCACGCACGCACGCGTGCGTTGTAGGTCTGGATCATAAAAGGATTCAAGAAAGGTTTGGACACTGAATGCTCATCTTGATTGTAGTGAGGGTTTTGTAGGTGTATCTGTTTGTCAATGTATCAAGCTCTACCTTTAAATATGCTTGGTTTATTGAATCATACATGTACCCCAGCGACGCTGAGGCTGTTAACAATAAGTCTTAGGTATTTTTAATACTTTTGTCTTATGCCCAGTGCTAAGGATCATTCTACTTTATTTTTATTTTCAAATAAAATATGAGGACGGTTCCATTGTTGCCTTCACTTTGTGAATAATGACACATGCATAGTAAAGAGAAGCAGCACAAAGCCATGTGGTTGAGCAGTAGGTGCTTCTGCTAGAATCCCATTCCAAGTCAATTTTACTCCAGATACGGTGCTTTCAATACCCAAGAAGCACGTCCCGCATCTTTTCCGAATGGCCTTATATGACTCAGGTCCCAGTGATCTCTGCACTGACGGGATTTTCCTGGAGAAGCTGGGGGAGGTGAGGATGGAACTTCAGGGTTCTTGGGAGCTGGGTGCCACCTCTGAATGGGAGGAGGACAAACAGCTGCTGTCCTCATATCCCTTGTCGTTTAGTCATCCCGTGGTCATCAAGAGGGAAGAGTCATATCACTTGCTAGGGTCACACGAGGTCATAGAAGCAGAACGTGCTGAACTGAGCTCATTTTCCCTTCTGCCCCTGCGAAGTCGAGGTCCTTCCCCTCCTGCTAGCTCTTCCCTCTGTCATCCATCTGCACCCAGAGTCTTCTGTGCAATGCTGAATGTTCTCTGACATCAGGGAAGGGCCTACGAAGGAATAGGAGACTGAGAAGAAGAACAGTTAGGGCTATGGTTGAAATGATTCATGGGAACTAAAAAACCCTCCTGTGGCTCAGTGCTGATGGAGGCTTTGACTTTTAACCCAATCTCTATTGTTCCTCACCTACAAAACGGGGTTAATCATGTCAGTCTCAGCTGGCCCTCAAGATACCAAAATGGGTACAACTAATACCCCAGGGATAGACCTCCTCCACAGAGCATTGAGCTTTAAGTGTTCCTGGCTTCCTCTGCCTCCGCATATGACCTGAGATTCCTCAAAGAAAGGCAGAAGGAAGCTTGTTTATACAGCTATGGTGCTCAGAACACAAGGTGAGCATGAACCAGCAGCCTGACAGCACCCAAATCAAGGATCTCCTCCTTGGAGACCAGGTCAGGGCAGATCTGAGACCTGCCTTCCCTAGTAGAAACCCCCTTTCTACCTTCCTGACCTAGTAATTGCTCAGAGCTCAGAGCAGCTCTGGTAGGGAGATCAGGAGGCCCAGAATGATAGAGAGCAGAATTCCCACCACCCTGAGGATAGAGGCAGACTGTCCCTAGTATACTCTTTGCAGTGTGGGGTTGCTTAGCAAGGGATGACATTTTTAGCCCTCTGGCATCTGAGTGACGCTAGAGAACAGACCTGGATAGTGGCATGTGGGTGGTGAGGGAGTAGACCCTTTGGATCACCTGCCCTGGGCTCACTCCCTCTCCTCAGAACCCCAGAGACCACAGCCCAAATACCAACATTATGGTTGAAGGAGACTCAGTCCCTGCACCACACTTGGAGAAGACCACCCTAAGGAAAGTAGGGGAGATGCCACAGCCAGAAGTGTCATCTTGGGATTGTCTGGGAGAGAAACTGAGGCTTTAGGCAAAGTTGCTGTGACTCTGGACTGTTTGATACAGTTCCTCCTATCCTGATAGATACTGCCACCTGCTGCCTTCATCCTCCTCTCCATGCAGTGGGCATGCAGCTGCCCAATCATACTGTATCCATGGTGAAAGAAGAGATTGAGAGAGAGAGAGAGAGAGAGAGAGAGAGAGAGAGAGAGAGAGAGTAGCTAGTGCTTAACTTATCCATCTCTGGACACACCCTCACTGACATACCCAGGGGCATGCTCCCCAGGTTTTCCCCAATCCAGTCACACTGACAATGAAAGTGAACCATCATGACAGAACTGGGAAAGCCAAGCAAAAGGCTAGTAAACAGCATGTATACTGTGTGACAAATGAAAAGGTGACACCATGAGCCAGGACAGACTGCAAGTGGGCTGCCTCCAGCCCAGGTACCTCAGCTCTGCCCTAGGTCTAGGGATCTGAGTACAGAGATGGGAAAGATACAGGCAACAGCCCAGACGGAGGAAGTCTAAACAGGATGGTCACTGTTGTCAGTTCTTCATCGTGATCGAAGCATTTCAGTCCTTCTCCTGGAACATCAGCATCCCCCCAAGCCAGCACATTAACACCTGCCCATGCTGCTGCCCTAAGGTGTGTCTAGCTGTGATGCAGCACACGAGAAACACTCTACCCAGAAGCCCTCAGATCCACTCAGGGTGCCTGGCTATCTGTTCCTGATTAAGCAACATGCCACAGGTCACCATGTGGCCATCTTTAATGTTGGATCCTTTCTGATGTTCTCATTTCCACAACCTGCTAATGGCCAATTTTCTTCTGTGCCTGAAGTTTTGACCCATGTCTCTGACACAGGGTCCCTGGGTCCCTGCCTGCTTGCTTTCCTTCTTCCACAAGAACTGAAAGGCCAGAAAGGTCTCCATGACTGTCTTTCTAAGGAGGGAGGCCAGGGACAAAAAAGAGATATCCCTCTATCAGGTTTCCAGAGCCCAGTGCTCACGCGCTTGCGTGCTCACGCATGTGTGTGTGTGTATGTGTGTAGTATATGTATGGATTGTGTGTCTGTGCACATGTGTGCATGTGTGTCTGTATGTGTGTGTGCATATCTGTATGTGTGTGCATATGTGTGCAAATGTGTTTATTTGTGTGTTGTACACATGTGCACATCTGTGTGTGTCTGTATGTGTGGACACATGTGGGGGACAGACCAGAGATGGGCATTGATAATACAGCCACCGATGCCGTGCTGTAGGGTCTCTCTTTGTCAAGGCACCAATCAGGCCTCACCTAGCATTAATCTTTCTTTCGACAGGCAGGCACCCCATCTGATTCTCACCTAACAGACATCATAAAATGCGTGCTAGAGATAGGTAGGTGAGAAGGAGGGAGGCTAGGATGCAAAGGGATTGCTGACTCGACAGCATCTGGGAACCGAGCTGTGGGATTCCACCCACGAGGGCATCTGGCTCCCAAAATATCCCTGGCTTCCCAGGCTAGCGCACACCCAGAGCCCTTGCAGCTGAGCTGATGTGCAGTTTCCTGCTAGAGTGAGAGAGGCCGGATGCAGTAACCTCGTTGCTACACCATCAGTGTGGTGATCTCCCCAGTAGTGGACAGTGTGTGTGTGTGTGTGTGTGTGTGTGTGTGTGTGTGTGTGTGTGTCTTTCTTTCTAGAGCTGCTTGGTTCATATGTGTACAGGGGGTTCAGCCCTGCAGTTCATTCCCCATGAGGCATCGTGCAGGGTAGTGGGTGTGCTGGTAGGGTGATTGACAGGCGGAACATCTATGACCTCATTATAGATAGTGAAATGTTCATAGATGGGGCATAAAGGGATAGCCATTTGGCCAGTGTGTACCCCACTCTCCTTAATGCTGTCTGCAGAGCCTGGTGGTCGGTCATTTAAGCATTCTAGGATCTGCCTGAGCTCTCATTCAGGCATCTGGCTTCTGACAGAATGTGGGACGCCAGAGATCCCCGCTCTATCTGAATACTGATCAGAGAGCCCAACATGCAGCAGAGGGACTGACAGCTCAGCACACGGCAGAGTGGATGATGGCACTGTGGACCGTTTAGTGCATATTCATTCTCTGCTGAGCTGAATGCCTTCCTGCTCCCATGCCAGCTGTGGAGCTGGCCCAGATCCTGGCTGGAAAGAGGCAGAGCCGGGACTTCAGTCCTGCCTCTTCCCGCAGGCTCGCCCACTCTGTGGTCATGTTGGAGCACTTGCATTTAGAGCCCAGTGTGGACTAAGCCCCAACCAAGCCACCTGTTTATGGAGTTGGGAAGGTGGGCGTGGCACACAACGGATGTAATTCCCATCTCTGCCCTGGGCTTGCAATGTCCATGCTGGACTAATGCAGGCATTGACCAGAAGATAGCAGTCCTATAGCATCGCTCCCCTTTGGACTCTGGCTACCTGGTTCAGGTGACCACACCTATCCTCTGTCCACTCCACAGGCCTAATCGATTCCAGAGTGGCTATTCCTGTGCTGCTACTGAGGCAGGGTGCACCTGGGGACTTGGCAGGCTTCCCCATCTATGTGACTCTCACTAAGCTCTTCATCTTCCCCAGGCCTCGTGTTTCCTCAGGGTTGAACTAGGAATGATGGCCCATCTTGATGAGGGGAGAGCTGTCATGAGATCTTGTGAGGTTACCTGGGAGTTACCTGGCTCGTCCCAGCACACCATAGCCATGGTGGGAGCAGAGTTGTATACAATGTGTGATCATAGAATAACAACCGTCCTACAATCTCTCATAGGGTGGTTGGTGGGTGTCTTAGTCAGGGTTTCTATTCCTGCCCAAACATCATGACCAAGAAGCAAGTTGGGGAGGAAAGGGTTTATTTGGCTTACACTTCCATGCTGCTGTTCATCACCAAAGGAAGTCAGGACTGGAACTCAAGCAGGTCAGAAAGCAGGAGCTGATGCAGAGGCCATGGAGGGATGTTCTGTACTGGCTTGCCTCACCTGGCTTGCTCAGCCTGCTCTCTTATAGAACCCAAGACTACCAGCCCAGAGATGGTTCCACCCACAAGGGGCCTTTCCCCCTTGATCACTAATTGAGAAAATGCCTTACAGTTGGGTCTCATGGAGGCATTTCCTCAACTGAAGATCCTTTCTCTGTGATAACTCCAGCTGTGTCAAGTTGACACAAAACTAGCCAGTACAGTGGGTGTGAGGGCAGTTAGTGTTGCCTAGAAATCTGCTTCCTCCATCTAACTGTGTTTGCAAGCACAGATTTTTTTTCTATGCCCTGAACTGGATGTTTGTAACTGACACTCTGTGGTGACACCTGTCAAATCGCTGGATACTGACATGCCAGAGACCGAGTGGGGAGGAAGGATGGTCATTGTCCAGCAGCCACATGGTTTTGAGCCTCTCTGGAGTGGAGTGTCTGCTTACAATGCACCTGCCTCAGCAGGACAGAAAGTTTCTTGGCAGTGGAGGGAGTTATTTAAAGTTCCCATTAAAACAGCTGGATCCTGATGGAAATAGTGCAGCTGCCACAGCAGGGACCTGAGAGAAGCAGGAGAAGGACAGAGACACATGCCGGGGACCTATTCCAGGCTTTGCAGAGAGACCTGCCTTCTGAGCACAATCTAGATGTGAGTGTACCCTGGTGACACAAAGGGGCAACCTTGTGCTCATGGCAGACGTCTGTCAATACCAAGTGACCGGGATCAAGGGAATCCTTACCTCTTTCTCCACCAATCTTATTTTTAAGCATTTACCAACAACTGGGCTGTAAGTGGCCATTCGGAGGGGAGGAGTCTCCAGCAGCACCACACAGGCCTCCAGGGGCAGCCTTGAGACTGATCAGGACAGCCAACATAGACACCTAGTGTATACCAGCCTTGGGTTTAGCTATCACAGTACCAAGGGGGCAGGTGCACAGTAGGACCACCCACACTTACCTGTTCACCCTCCATTCTTCTGCACTTGTTCCATAGTCAGACAAACAGGGCCTTCATTTCTTCAGGTTACCTCTGGCATCCCATTCCTCACCAGTTAGAGGAAGGCTTGCCTTTATTATTAAGGCAGGGCCACCTCTTGCTTCAGTCATTCTGTGAACTAAATACCCTCTGCTAGATCAGTGGAACTGGTATCAGGTTGTATCTTTTTCTTTCCATATGTTCACAGTTGGCCAATGTGACAAGTGTCACCTCCCAAAGACAGATTGTCACCAGAGCACTTGCACCATTTATTTCCAAGTACTCTGGCTGGACTTTCCTGTACAGACACACCAGAATGAGGGGAGCGAGGTAGAGTGTTTGGTTAACCGAGGTAGAATACTTGGAGAATTGAGTCTTCAAGAAGGGATGCAGCGCGGTCCAGGACACGCAGTGGGCTGCTGACATGCAGAGGCTCCCTCAGCTCTTGTGGAGTGCATGTGCATGTGCGGGCATGCTTGTGTAGGTGCACATGTGTATTGCACATATTTGGAGGCCAGGCATAACTTATGGGGTCCTTCGGGTATTGCCCATCTTCTTTGAGACAGGGGCTCTTACTAACCTGATGCTCACTCACAAGTGGCCTGGCCAATCAGTGAGGTGCCAAGATCTACCTGTGCCTACCTCTGCAGGGCTGGACTCACAGGAGTGTGTCACCCATGCTCAGGTTTGTTTGTTTGTTTATTACTGTAATACAGACACACATGCTTGTGCATGTGTGTATGTATATCTATGTATATATGTATGTGTGTCTTTGTGTATGCATGTGTGTGTGTGCATGTGTGTGTGCATGTGTGTGTGCCTGTGTGTACATATGTGTGTGCATGTGTGTGTGTCTGTGTGTACATGTATGTGTCTGTGTGTGCATATGTGTGTCTGTGTGTGTGTCTGTGTGTGCATACATGTGTCTCTGTGTGTCTGTATGTACTTGAGTGTGTGAGTGAGTGTGCATGTGTGTGAGTGAATGTGTGAGTGAATATGTGAGTGTGCAGGTATCAGAGGAACCCAAAAGTGGTTCTTGGATCCCTTGGAGTTGGAGTTACAGGTCTTGTATCCTTACAGTCTTGTAAGATTCCAGAATTGGGTACGGGGAACCAAACTCGGGTCTTCTGGAAGAGCAGCTTGTGTTCTGTTAACTGATGTATGACCATCTCAGGGCACCATGCCTCCTTTTTTAAAATGCTGGTTTGGGAATTGAACTCAGCCCATGCTTGCCAGACACACACATTAGCTCTCTCCCTATCAAGCCCTTAGGTTTTGGTTTTGGTTTTGGTTTAAGACAGGTTTTTACCATGTAGCTCTGTCTGGCCTGAAACTCGCTATGTAGACCACATTGGCCTTAAACCCACAGAGATCCATCTGCTTCTGCCTCCTGAGTTCTGGGACCAGAGATGGGTGCCACCATGCCTGGCTCTCTCTCTTAGTTCTGAATTCTGTGTGAATCCCAGGCCTAGGGAAGCTGGGTTATAACTCAAAGCTGGATAGACAAGAGCAGAGCTGGAAGCAGCCATAGGCTTGGATGAATGGATCTTTGGTGAACGAGGCTCATGCTGGGATCCCATGGTCCAGGAGGGGCCAGAGAATGAGGATTCCCAGTTTTGATCAGCTGATGACAGACTAGAATGAACATGAGATCATGCCAGCCAGCAGGGAAATTGTCTTGGGTGTTTGGTGAGACGAGGGGAGACCAGGCCCATCTTGTTTTTGGTGTGAGCTTGCCAGATGACAACACCCCTCAAAGTCCACTCACTGTTCCCGATCCCACTTTGGCAAGTATGTCTAAGACCTGACACAATACAGCAGTGAACTCTCATGGTCCTGGGTGGGCCCCTAGTGTCAGCACAGGCTGCCAGGAGCACAGGACCCTGAGCCTGCTTTCTTCCTTGGCCATCTGGTAAACCTTCCTGCAGTCAGAGACACAGTGATGTCAGATCCCCGCCTCTTAATGTAGGCACAACATGGAACCCACCAGGGACACACCAGCACCCACCAGAATGCCACTTCCTCCAAGTCCTGGGTCCCTCAATTGACCAGTCAACCCATCCCTCTGTCTCCCTACTGATGGCCCAGGAGTAGGTTACAACAGGGCCTGAAGGATCAGGAAGGCATGAATCCCACTGGTGTGCCTGGAGCTCTATTGGTGAGATGGTCCTTGGCCAAACCACAGTTTCCTCAATGGTATAAAATGGGACTGAGGGATGGAGGAAGTCTCCAGGCCTGCCAGTTTGGGGAATAAAGGATGGGAAAATGAGATGCTTGGAAGTACCACCTAGCTATTCTTTCCTTTGTTAGCATTTCCCTGCCTGCATATCTGGGCAGGGGCTCTGCTGCAGACCTGACCTCTCAGTCAGTGGCTATAGTCAGGGATGCACCGTTACCAACCAGATGCTTGTCTGGGCACTTTATTCCCACCGATTCAGCCAGTGAGCCGTGTCATACCCACTTCTGTCTGTCTGTCTGTCTGTCTGTCTGTCTGTCTCTCTCTCTCTAATTTGTTTTTCCACTCTCCAGACAGCTGACACTGTTGTTAACTGTTTCTTGGTCTTCCCCCCTTCAATTTCAAGAACAACCAGGATGCCACGCACAAGCACAAGTATGAGAACCCAAGGGTGTAGGGATATGGTCCTGAAAGGGTCTATGGATCCAGGAGCTCCTCCCCACATTCCAGGCCTGAGGGTGCTGGGGCTTCTAAGCTGCTGGTTGGGAGTCCCTGGGTCTTCTGGCACCAGGCTCTGCATCATTCTGAAGGAGGGCAGCTCAGGATCTCACACTCATGCATGCAGGGCATTGTGTCTTTCTTGACAGTTTAAAGGCTAATAAGCTCTCAAGAAATGGATGTGTTAATCTTATGTTTTCAGGCCCAAACACCTCTACAGGAAGCTGGGGCTCTCTGATCGCCCAGTTCACGAAGCACTTAATTGCTCTCTCAGTGGCTCCTTCCTTTACACATACAGGCTGGGGATGACTCTGATTTTGTGGCTGCAGGGGCGCTCCCTGGATCAAGAAAGAAGCCTGGGAGGGGCTAACAGAAGGAGAGCTCACAGGCCCACAGGACAGAGAGGAGGAGGAGGAGGAGGAGGAGGAGGAGGAGGAGGAGAGGTCCTGACTATCCCTGCACTAGACCCTACTGCACCTCCCCCTTGTGGCTCTGCTCTGTGCTCAGCCCATGAGGGTTAAGCATTTAATAAGTCTCAAGTCTGATTCTGAGTCTAAGATCCAAAGTGAGATCCCTGCCCTCTTGGTGGGCAGCGGAAGGCATGTGTTAGAACGTGTGTTGCCTCAAAATATGCCCCGCCGATATCTGTAACCAAGCTGAAGATACTTAAGATTCGGGGAGCTTGGAGACAGACGTCTACAACAAAAGACAGACGAACAAGAGAAAAACAGGCACATTCACAGACACGTGAGGTGGGTGTCACACGAAAGCCTGGGTGAGATGCGACTCAAAGCGACGGCTTCAGCTACAGTGTCTGTCTTAAGCAGCCTTCTTATAATGGGTGATCAATTCCAGAGAAAGGACAGGATGTCACACAGCTGACATGGAGGGTACACAGAAGGAAGGGGATAGGAAATGCACTGACAGGATAGAACCCTAGTGGACTCCTCTGGGGCCATCCTCTAGCGCATGGGGGTGGAAAGGCTCTGAATATATATCCTGCACTGAGTCGGGGAAGCCAAGAGGACAAGAGGAGAGCAGACCTTTTGTCTTTGTAACCTCTGATCTGCTTTAGGACATTGCAGCTGCATGGGACAGGTGCAAATCCAACTGGCTGCCCTAACCATAAGCCTCGGGGATCGCTGGCCAGTGTGTATATGGATTAGAATTCTGGGATTCATGGACCTTAAGTCCCTCTGGGTCCTTCCAGGGCCCAGGACACTGTGATGGCATAATGATGAGCATATGAATCCATGTGATTTAAGGCCGGCACCCAGAGCTCTGTACAGTCCACAGCACAGGCTTTCTATCATCTCAGAGTGAGCTGGCCCCTCTGCCCTGACCCTGAGCTGGCAGACCACATAGAACCACACAATTATAGGTGGTCCATGGGATGAACCGGGGAAGACCACTCAAGGCTGAGCAAGCTGCTGAGCAGGTGGGGATCATTTTCAGGAAGGGCAACTGCCTATGAGAGGGGCTCTGTGAGGAATCACCTCATTCTAACATCTTCTCCATTACAATCCTGCCTCAGTGGGGTCTCAGTCCATGGCCTGGGCCAAACTCATCCACTACTGTGTGATTATGTCCAGTCTTCACACATCTTTAAGGGCTGCTAATCCACCATAGCAGTCCACACACAGTCACCAGGGAGTCTCTCTGTCAAGGATGAGGATGTCTGTAGCTGCTACGCTAGATTTATGAGTGTTGCGTGGTATGTGGGGTGTTGGTCACCCATAGCGCAAATGACACTTTTAAGTCTCAAGTGCCTTTCTTAGCATCAGATTACCTGGAACCAACACTGGTCCCCAGGAATGGGTCCTGATGGAGTCTGTGAAGTAAGGAGGCAGAGAGAAAAGGCAATGTGAGTAGGGGAGGTTCTACAGGGCATCTTAGGAATCTCCCTTGACTCTCCAAGGTGATCTTGGAATCCTAGGGGGTGCGGGGTCAATCCACAGGCTGCTTTATCTAGGGGTGCCTGAGGTCTAAGAACAAGAGAAATGTGAGAGTGATAGTCCCAGCACTGTGGGGCTGTGGTCTTCCCTCCGAGGGTGTGAACTACAGGAGGGAGCCCCTCTTGGCAATGCTGGTGGCAGGGAGGGAGCAATGACCAGAGAGGCTCGGACACACTGAAAAGCCATTCCTTTCCCCACCTGGATTGCTGCCGGCTGAGGGCTACAGTGGAGGACGGGTGGGCAGAACATGGAGTCTGCTGGAAACGGAAGCTGAGAGTTCCTTGGTTGGATAAGGCAGGGGCCTTGTCTGAGGCAAAAAGCACAGTGTGAGACCTAAAACACGTTTTATTGTTACCTGGTCCTCCTTAGAGCATTAGGGACACAGAAGAACTGGGATCCAATGGGAAGGACCAGTATTGAAAAGACTGGCACTTGCAGGAGCATCTCTGAAGAGCATCCCTGGAGAGCATCCCTGGAGAGCTTCCCTGGAGGGTACCCATGGAGGGTACCCTTAGAGGGATGCTAGAAGATTTAAATGTCAGGTTGGGGCTCACAGACTTTGTAATCAGCTTTCTGAATGCAAATCCTGCCTCACTTTTTTGTTTGCTTGTTTTGTTTCCCATCTCTACCCAGGATGCTGGACAAATTATTTAATCTCTCTGGGCCTCAGTTTTCTCATCTGTGAAATGAGGCCATGGAATCACCCCCTTGAAACATTGGGCTAAGGATTGAATCTGAGCCCACATGCTTTCTGCAGAGCACAGGCCCCCAGCCAGTGTCAGCAGGGCAGTTTGGTTTGGGCTCCTAGGGAGGTGGGTGGGACAGATGGCCTTGGAGTTCTCCTCTGACCTCAGAAGCACCTGGAGGGTAGAATGGTGAGGATGGAGCATCTTATTAAAGAAACAGTCTTTGGCAGGCGAAGTGACTTCTTTAAGCTTTTATGGCTGAACTGCTGAGAGACTGAGACCTGTCCCTGTCCATGTCACTGTGCAGCTCTGGAAGCCAGGATGCTATCTGAGCCTAACGGGGCTGCCGCAGGTCTCCTATGCCTCTGGGAGGCTCCTGTAGCTCAGCCTGAATAAGCTAGAAAGGAGGTCACATGTGATCCCAGATGCTGGGGGAGCAACTAGCTGCCCCCCCAAGCTGTCAGGTGCTTCCTTCCCCCACCCTCTCCTTACTCTCTCCTCTCACCCTAGCACGAGGCTGCCCTACCCACTCCCCATGGGTTGCTCCACCTGGATGGAACAGAGGACCAAGCTTTCCTCATGGTAATGTAAGCACTGCATTTTCATTGAAATCCCTGCCTGGATGAGCTGTTGGCTAGAAGGTTTAACTCGTGTACACAGGGAGAGCTCACGGGCTTGTCCCTAATATTTATTCTGGTGACTGTAACATGCAGATAAGGTGAGTGCCTGGCGCCGGCACACAGAATAAATTTACATTCTGGAAGCCACAAAAAGCTGAGTATACAAGGCATTATGGGCCTGGCTGGGGGCCTAGGGAGGAGAAAGCCAGCTTTTACCTCAGCAGGTTCTGCCTGTGATGCTCCAAGCTGAGGCTAGCCTTGTACTTGAAACCCAGCGTCGGCCTGTCAGCCCCTGGGTCTGAGACAGCTGAAAGCTTGGCTTTGTGGTGAGGAACCTCCATCACTACCAAGCTAAGACACCCAGCTGCTGATCCAGCTCCACCCACACTGACCCACAGTGGACATTTGAGGCTTCTGGGTTTGCCTTTGTGAAACCCTTCCTACCCCTCAGCTGAACCAGAGCTCCCTCAACCACGATCCCTAAACCCACAGGAGCAGGAGGGGATCTCCTACTGCTCACTGAGGAGTCTTAGCGCAAGGGTGGTATATACCACATGAGTAATGATTGTATCCTTTGCGAAGCCTGCTGCAGTGGGTCTGCCCCATGAAGCTGGATAAGGATGGGGTGGGGCTAGGGTGGCAGGAAGCTGGGTAAACCTCACATGGTGGAAAGGGTACAGAGTTAGGGACTGAACCCCCTCACTCTGCATTCATTTTTACCTGTTGAGAAACTTTAGGTTGGAGGTGCCTTCTGGAAAGAGTAGGAGCAAGACCTATGTCAGAGCCTTGGTATCCTTAGCTGAGCAACCTTGGAAAAAATACTTGACATCTCTATGTTCAGCTTGCTCCACTGTGACACAGGATGATGAGAATTCTTATCCCAAACTAGGGTAACTTCTGGTACACAGAAGGCATTTAATAAGTGCTCCAATCTTTGTACCACATATCCATGCTCACTATAGAGCATGTTCAGGAACAGAGGCACTAAACAATGAGCTACAACCATGAACATTGGTCCTGTCACTGCCTACCCAGGGTGGGAAGATAGAGGGGGGGGGGTTGGCTGTGTGAGGGTGCAACAGTGTGGGTCTCCACAGCCAGGGCTGTGCCATCCCATTGCCAGCAGCAGAGGCCACTGCCCAGCCACTGCTGAGACACCACTCATCTAGGAGGCCAGCTGGCAGACAGACTACATTGGTCCCCTTCCATGGAAAGGCCCAGCGGCTGTTTACCCAGGAATAGATGTATGTTCCTGGTAGGCAGTTGTCTTTCCTGTCTGCAGGGCCCAGGCTGCTCCAAAACCCAGAGCTTTAGAAGTGTCTCATCCACTGGCCCTGCTCCCACCCGGCAGAGTACCAGGCCAGGGACTGAGTTACTGCGAGCAGGTGCAGCAGCAGGCTTGGGCAGTAAAGAGCAAGACATTTGCATAGCATTTGCACCTCCTGAAAACTGCCAGCTTCAAAGAGGGCTGTGCTGTTCTTCTGAGAGCCCAGTTTAGAGTTACATTGGAGTGAGATTTCTGAGGATGGTCCTCCAGCCTATAAAACATGCTGCACAGATAGAGTGCTGGTACTTCTTGGGGGGAAGGGGGGAATCTGTTCCTAACAGGAATACAGAGACTTGGATCTGGGGTGATGGCTCCTCAGTTGGTAAAGTGCTTATTGTATAAGCATGTGGACTTCAGTTCCACCCATTGAACCCACATTTAAAAAAACCAACCAACCCAACCCAACCAACCAACCCAACCAACTAACCAACCAACCAATCAAACCAACCAACTAACCCAACCCATCCAATCAACCAATCCAACCAACCAATCCAACCAATCAGCCAGCCAACCAAACAACCTTCAAAAAACAAAACAAAACAAAACAACAAACAAACAAGCAAAAACCAAAATGAAAAACCCCAAAACAGGTATGGTATGCTTCACTTGTCACCCCAGAACTGGTGAAGTAGAAGTATGTGGACCCACAGAGCCAACAGTCAGTCTAGCCACTTGGCCAGCTCTCTTCACAGAGCAGGTCCTTCCTGGGAGGACATGATGACCAAGGCTCAGATACCCTGTGGGACAGGAACTGGGTCATATTTCCAAGCTCCCAGATGAGTGGCCAAGGATACATGGTCAGAGGAGGGGAGGGTTCAAATTGAGGAGGAGAGTTTGAGTCTTGGGGAAGTGGTGGGGCCTGCTTCAGTTCAGGAATTCCACTTATCTCCACTCTCTGGAAGGTAGAGAGGCCCCAGGAGAGAGCCCATTTCTCTCAAGAGATCCATTAACACAGAAAAGAGCTGAGGAGACTGAATAGACTGAGACAGACATAGGGACTTAGTGCCCCTTTGCTTTGACCCCTACAGCTGCAGTGTGCTGGGAATAGAGGCTCTCTATAAGGAGGACACACTCTGTGAGGAGGCCCTCTGTGAGGATGCTCTCTGTGAGAAGGCCCTCAATGAGGAGGCCCTCTGTGATGAGGCCCTGTGTGAGGAGGCTCTCTGTGAGGACAGCCTCTGTGAGGAGGCCCTCTATGAGGAGGCCCTCTGTGAGGAGGCCCTCTATGAGGAGGCTCTCTCTGAGGACAGCCTCTGTCAGCTGGCCCTCTGTGAGGAGGCTCTCTGTGAGGACAGCCTCTGTGAGGAGGCCCTCTATGAGGAGGCCCTCTGTGAGGAGGCCCTTTGTGAGGAGGCTCTCTCTGAGGACAGCCTCTGTCAGCTGGCCCTCTGTGAGGAGGCCCTCTGTGAGGACAGCCTCTGTGAGGAGGCCCTCTGTGAGGAGGCTCTCTGTGAGGAGGCCCTCTGTGAGGAGACTCTCTCTGAGGACAGCCTCTGTGAGAAGGTCCTCTATGAGGAGGCCCTCTGTGAGGAGGCTCTTTGTGAGGAGGCCCTCTATGAGGAGTCTCTCTGTGAGGAGGCCTTCTATGAGGAGACTCTCTGTGAGGAGTCCCTCTGTGAGGAGGCCCTTTGTGAGGAGGCCCTCTGTGAGGACAGCCACTGTGAGGACAGCATCTGTGAAGAGGCTCTCTGTGAGGAGGCCCTCTGTGAGGAGGCTCTCTGTGAGGACAGCCTCTGTGAGGAGGCCCTTTATGAGGAGGCCCTCTGTGAGGAGGCCCTCTGTGAGGAGTCTCTACGTGAGGAGGCCCTCTGTAAGGAGTCTCTCTGTGAGGAGGCCTTCTATGAGGAGACTCTCTGTGAGGAGTCCCTCTGTGAGGAGGCCCTTTGTGAGGAGGCCCTCTGTGAGGAGGGTCTCTGTGAGGACAGCCTCTGTGAGGAGGCTCTTTGTAAGGAGACCCTCTGTAGGGACAGCCTCTGTGAGGAGGCTCTCTGTGAGGAGACCCTCTGTGAAGAGGTTCTCTCTGAGGACAGCCTCTGTGAGGAGGCCCTCTGTGAAGAGGCCCTCTATGAGGAGACCCTCTGTGAGGAGGCCTTCTGTTAGGAGGCTCTCTTTGAGGACAGCCTCTGTGAGGAGGCCCTCTATGAGGAGGCCCTCTGTGAGGAGGCTCTCTGTGAGGAGGTCCTCTGTGAGGAGACCCTCTGTGAGGACAGCCACTGTGAAGACAGCCTCTGTGAGGAGGCCCCATCTGAGGATACTTTTTATGAGGAGGCCCTCTGTGAGTAGTCCCTTTATGAGGAGGCCCTCTGTGAGGAGGCTGTGAGGAGACCCTCTGTGAGGACAGCCACTGTGAGGATAGCATCTGTGAAGAGGCTCTCTGTGAGGAGGCCCTCTGTGAGGAGGCTCTCTGTGAGGACAGCCTCTGTGAGGAGGCCCTTTATGAGGAGGCCCTCTGTGAGGAGGCCCTCTGTGAGGAGGCTCTCTCTGTGGACAGCCACTCTGAAGAGAGCCTCTGTGAGGAGGCCCTCTGTGAGGAGACCCTCTGTGAGGAGGTCCTCTATGAGGAGGCTCTCTGTGAGAAGGCCCTCTGTGAGGAGGCTCTCTCTGAGGAGGCTCTCTGTGAGAACAGCCTCTGTGAGGAGGCCCTCTGTGAGGAGGCTCTCTCTGAGGAGGCCCTCAATGAGGAGACCCTATGTGAGGAGCCTCTCTGTGAGGACAGCCTCTGTGAGGAGGCCCACTGTGAGCCTCTTAGCTACTTCTTGGCCTCACTATAGGGAACAGCTCAGGGTCTTTTTGGCCAGTTCTGTCTATTGCCCATCACCTCTTCATTCCCTGCCCCGGAAGACCTACCAGGATATTTTCTGGGTCCTTCTTAGCCGGTCCCCTTCTTGCAGCTGTCTTAATTCCTGTCTTTTCCCCAAGTCTATCTCTGTCTCTGCCTTGTCATAGTCTATTTAGTGATATAGCAGAAGCCTGTATAATTTGGTACCAGTCAAACCTGAGTGGGGCTCCCAATCCAGTACCTAACTAGCTGGGTGATTTTGGATGGTAAATGACTCAGCTTTCTATGTCTCTGATTCCCCCTTTCCAATATGAAGAGAGAATAAATTCCCTAGGCTTACAGGATGCAGAACACGAGAGGATAGGAAAATGTCTGATAAAGGAAAGCACACAACATTAACTGAGATTCTGTTCACTCATATCTTTGCCTGAGTCGCAGCCTGAGAACTGTGGAGAGGGGCAAGCAGAATCTGAGACCTGCAGGGAGCTAGCCTCCCGGGGGGATGGGGAGGGCTGGTGTCAGGATGTCCCAGTATGGAAGGTCTGTGTGGATGCTGGGCGGATGGCAGGCGCAGTGGGCTGAGCTCGGGTGGGGTTTGTGGTGGAATGTTCCCAACTTCGAGTCTCTCCTCCTCCTTCCAGGAAGCCTCACTCCCCTGCACAGCTGCCATGCCACATTTCATATCAGAACATCTAGCTCTATCCAAACAAGAGGTGGCTGCAATCTAAGATGTCTACACATTCTGGGAGTTGGGGGAAATGTGGGCACACCCCCGCCTGTGTTGCCCAAAAGTCCTTTGGCTGGAGAGAGAAAGGAAACCCTAGCTGCCCAGGCCAGACGAGGGTACCAGAAACAGATGGATTCCAAAGAATGTGCCAAACCCAAACCAGGGATGGTGAGTAACATCCCTGGTCCCGCTCTCTATTCCCCAAGCCCTCAAGTAATAATCCCCTGATGCGCCTGCCTTGGGGTTGGCTTTTCACTGACAGTGATAGCTGTACAGGTAGTTGAGGTGAGCTTGAAAGCCAGGAGACAGCAACAGGGCTGTCCTCATCTCTGCAGCTGGGCATGGACTCTAAAGTACAGTGATCAACTAAAGCTCTGTGTGTGTTATGCTAATGAGGGTCAGATGCAACCCAATAGAATGGAAGGGCTTGGATAGCTTGAAGCTATGTGGGTGGGGCTCTAGGCTTCAAGCCTCCAGGATAATGAGGAGAGCCTCAGCAGAAACCCAAACACAGCGCTGGGATGGCTCCAGACCATGTCTGCCCCCTCCTTGGTGGTTCATGGTAGAAAAGGGAGTGTTGGGACCTGAGTTCAAATCTCAGCATTGTGGCGCTGGCTATACTGTTGAGTACCCTCTTTGCTCCCACATATATCTATTTGGGGTTTAAATGTGCCAGTGTGCAGGCACTCTGAAGCAACTGTGTGACTGGCACTTTCTGCTACTACTGCTCTGGCCAGTTTTAGCACCTGCCCTGTAGGGTGCGCAAGCTGCGGGTCCTGCCGTGGGGTTGTGCCGCCTAGGCCTTGCTGTGGATTCAGCTTCTAGGCAGTTCCTCAGAAACCAGGTGTCAAAGAGCTCTGTAACAGCCCACCATCCTGCCGGACCACTGGGGCCTCACAGCTTTTCCATCCACAGCGAACATCTCTGAGCACAAGCTTCTTCCAAGTCCCTGGATGCAAACAGGTGGTGTCTTCTTGTACGCACGCGTGCGGCTATTTGCAAATGCATTTGTGTCAGTGTGTGCACACATGTGGGCATGTAAGTGGAAACCAGAGGTAGACATTGGTGTCTTCTATCACCCTATTTTGGAGACAGGGTCTCTCCCTGAACCTGGACCTCACCGATTCAGCGAGGTTGGCTGGTCCCTGAGCCCTGGGGAATTACCTGTGTCTGCCTCCCCTGGGGGGATTATAAAGGCATGCAACCACAGCTGGCTTTTTACACAGGGGCTAGGGATTGAAATTGGGTCCTCTCCAAACCAAGCCCTCTCCTGAGCCCCCTTGAGCAACTGGCCTTTCTGCAATGAGGGTCTTTCTACCTATAATTGCCTTCCACAGAGCTGTGCCCAAGAATGGCTGGCTCACACCACTGACCAGCAGCAATTATTTCCTTCCTGTTTAGTCTCTCTGCTAATTATACATCACTGAGAGGCACAGACTGACCCTGAAGCTCTGGGTGATAATGGGATTAGAGTCGATGGCTTCTAGCAATACTCTGAGGGTAGCAGGTGGAAGAGGAGTTTAGGCAGGCAGCAGAGGGCCTGAGTTTCCAGCCATGCTCCCTGGCTGTGCGACGTGGGCATGTTATATCTCCCTCTCTGGGCCTTTGGGTATTTATCCGTCTGTTTCAACCACCTCTGGGCTGGGTTCCCAGCCTCCACCGCATCTCCCATTTTGAACAGGCAGCGGAACACATGTGCAGCACTGATATTTGCTACAGACCGAGCTGACAAAGTGACCTTTCAAGAGGGAGGATTCTGCCACCTCATTATACGGTCTCCAACCTTTGCTCAGGCTTCGAGCATCCTGTTTATTCTCCTGTCTTCTCATGAATTTCTCCTTCTGCTTAGGATAAGAAAAACACCTGAGACAGAAAGCAAGAAGAAAAAGAAGGATCCGTCAACTTATAAAAACCCCAATTCTTCCTGAGCCCATCCGTGGTCTGGCATGCTTAGGTAATCATGGAAGAAGAGACTAGGTCTTTGGGATCCATTTTGAACTTTTTAAAACTATCTTACTACATTTTGTTTGTTTATTTACTTATTTATTTTGTGTGTGGGGTGTGGTATAAACACATTCCATGACACACTAGAGATCAGGGGACAACTTTAGGAGTCCACTCTTTTCTTCCTTCATGCATGTTTGCTATCCCGCTGATTAAAGACTCGGGGTACACTGGAGGGATAGTCAGCATTCAACACCCCTGGTGCCCTGGGCACAAACAGGGGTTCACATTTCCTCTTGGGGTATACAAGAGAAAAGCAGGAGACTGCCACGGCTCTAGACATGAGGCATGAGAGGTCTCTGGAGACAAAGGCTGTATGTCATTAGGTTCATAAGTGCTGTGTTGCCCAGTTGTATGTCAACTTGACACACAGAGTTATCTGAAAGGTGGGAACCTTAATTGAGAAAATGCCTCCATAAGATCCAGCTATAAGGCATTTTCTTAATTAGTGGTTATGTTGGAGAGCCCAGCCCATTGTGGGTGTGGCCGTCCCTGGATTGGTGGTCCTGGGTTCTATAAGAAAGCAGACTATGAAGAGCAAACCATGAGGAGCAAGCCACTGAGCAGCATCCCTCCATGGTCTCTGTACCAGCTCCTATCTCTGTACCAGGTTCCTGCCCTGACTGGGTTCCTGCCCTATTTTAGTCAAAATTCTATTGCTGTAAAGAGACACCATGACCAAGGCTATTCTTATAAAGGACAACATTTAATTGGGGCCGGCTTACAGGTTCAGAGGTTCAGTCCATTGTCATCATGTCAGGAAGCATGCTGACATGCAGACATGGCACTAGAACAGCAGGCAGCAGGAAGAGAACATGACACTGGGCCTGGCTTGAGCATCTGAAACCCCAAAGCCCACCTCTAGTGACACACTTCCTCCAATAAGGCTACACCCACTCCAACTAGGCTATGCCTACTAATAGTGCCACGCTATGAGCCTATGGGGACCATTTTTATGCCCTGACTTCCTTTGGTGATGAACAGCAGTATGGAAGTGTAAGCCAAATAAACCTTTCCTCCCCAACTTGCTTTTTGGTCATGGTGTTCATTGCAGCAATAGAAACCCCAGGACAGATGGGAGAGAGGGCTCACCTGCCACCAAAGCAAAATTCTGCCTCTGTCTCTAGACCTAAGTGCCAGTCTATCAGGGACAGTGTAGGAAACTCTCTGCCTGTTCCTGGTGGAGGTGCTGTTCATACAGAGATCTGGAAGGTGTCCTCACCCTGGCCTCTTATAAGAGGGTCTTAATGGTCACACTGTCTGCTTCCAAACACAAGGACATAAGGTTGGTTCGTGGAGTTCCCTAAAAGACCATCAACAGGCATGGAGGAGGTTGCAGGTAAGGCCAGGCAAGGGGAGAAGAGAGGAGGGAGTGCCCAGTGGCTCAGGTCTGCACCAGGAAAGCACACATCAGGCAGTGGGTGGGATGCCTCACCTCCCAGAACCCAGATAGGGGAGTCCACTGCGAGGGCCTGGGATGGGCAGCTGATGGCTATCTCTGTCCCAGATACTCCTTACACCTTAGGAGGTGAGAAGCCGGGGCCCCAGTACCAGCAGACCTCCATGCTTCAGGCCTTTATACTCCTGCTTCTTCTGTTCAGTTCCTGCTCAGCAGGTCGCCAAGCACAGCCCTTACCACACAGTGTACCGTCTTCCAGTGCTCACCTGTTCCTGTTCCTCTGCCAATGAGCTCTACCATGGCAGGGGCAGGAGATATCCACTGGTCACAGCTAGGAAGATTCATTTTCCTTTTGGGGGGTGATGATGCATGTGTCCCAGGGCTTCTTGTTGCTTTATCTGCATCGGGGAGGGATGGTTGGGTAGATTTCCCTGGGATGGGATCCTGGGAGTAAAGAAAGAAGGCACCTGGAGCAGGCAGAGCCCTGAGCCACAGCAGCAGGAGTGAGCCTATGGCTTTTGTTCCCCTGAGAATCTCGGGCCACTCATCTGGGCTGGCATGAAGCCCCTACTATGTGATCCAATAGGCATTGTCAATGGAGTTCTTGCTGTTATTGGAGGCTGCAGAGAAGCTAAACCAAGCCACCAGGAGCCCTGGGAAGGAGGCCCGAGCATGGGAGGAAGGAAGTTCTATATATCTGCAACTAAGTTCAGAATCTTCAAATCTAAAACTTGGAGTTACATAATGATAGGCCTGGAGCTGGGCTGGTCTCCAGAGGAAGCTGGCTGCCTTCTCCTGTGGCTCTCCTGCTCTTCCCGGGCTCCTCACCTGCTCTTCTTACTTATAACTCACAGTCTGTGTGTATATGTATGTATACACGTGTGTATATGTGTGTATGTATGTGTATGCATGAGTGTATGTATACATGTGTGTGTATATATACCTGTGTGTACATGTGTATATGCATTTGTGTGCATGTATACATGTGCATATATATGTGTGCATATGTATGTACATATATGTTTATATATACACCTGTATGTACATATATATGTGTATATGTATATATGTGTATGCATATGTGTGTGCGTGTGTGTGTGTGTGTGTGTGTGTGTGTGTGTGTGTGTGTGTACAAAGGCACATTTTGTAAGTGCCAGTGGAAACCCTGGTGTCTTCTTCAGTCACTCTGCACTTTTTTTTTTTTTTTACTTATTCACTTTACATCCTGCTCACTGTCCTCTCCCAGGCACCCCTTCCCACAATCTTTCCCCTTCTCCCCCTCCCTTCTTCTCTGAGTGCGTGGGGGTCCCCTGGGTATCCTCCCACCCTGGCACTTCAAGTTTCTGCAAGACTAAGTGCATCCTCTCCCATTGAGCCAGACAAGGCAGCTGGAAGAATATATCCCATTTATAGGCAACAACTTTTGGGATAACCCTGGCTCCAGTTGTTCAGATCCCACATGGAGACCAAGCTGCACATCTGCTACATATGTGCGGGGAGGCCTAGGTCCAGCCCGTGTTTGTTCTTTGGTTGGTGGTCAGACTCTGAGAATCCCAAGGATCCAGGTTAGTTGTCTCTGCTGGTCTTCCTATGGAGTTCCTACCTCCTTTGGGGCCCACAATCCTTCCTCTGATTCTTCCATAAGAGTCCCCAAGCTCCATCCACTGCTTGGCTGTGGGTGTCTGCATCTGTCTGAGTCATCTGCTGGATGAAGCCTCTCAGAGGACAGCCATGGTCCTGTCTGCAAGCATAACAGAGCATCATTAACAGTGCCAGGGATTGGTGCTTGCCCATGGGATGGGTCTGTGGTTGGGCCTGCTATTAGATGGCTATCCCCTCAGTCTCTCTGTACTTTATACTTTGATTCAGGATCTCTCACTGGCCCGGAGCCCACAGATTCAGCTAGATCAACCAGCATGTGCCTCTACATTCAGGCTTCCCTTGGCTTCTGTGGATGGATTTCAGGTTCTCCTACTGGAGAGCGTGCACTTTCCTGATTGGACCACCCCAACCTCAAACAAGGCCTTTTGCTTCCCCACCAGGGAATTGAACTCTAGTCTCCCACCTGACAAGCTGGGATGCTCAAAACTGCACGAATGAAGAAAATCTCCATGATTACACATATGCTCAACTCTGCGTGCACTGGTAAGCTTCTTGAAGTACTTCTGTAGCTGGAGGTGTCAGGTGACCCTCAGCTTCCCACAGAGCTGTACTGAGGAAGGGTTAGGGACAGAGTGGGGAAAAATACCTGTCACACCCCTAACTCCACTGCACTGTGTGGCAAGGGGGGTTCCATGCCTAAAACTGCCTTCTGGGAACTCTCTTGGGTGGGGAATCCCACAGAGGGAGTGAAGCAGGTTCTAGACGTCCCAACTTGCTGTAGGACATGGTGAAATTTCTATACCTCAGAGCCTCAGTTTTCCCACTTAAACAGTGAGGTAACTGATGTAGCTTGGTGCTCCCGAATGCCAGCCGGTAGAGCTTTTCTTTCATTGATGAGAGGGAACGGCAGGGATGAGAGTCACTTTCCCTTCATGTCTTGATTTCTTTAACTACGTCAGTGACAGGATACTAGGACAAAAGCAACCAAGCAAGAAAGGGCCTACCTGTTAGTACTGGTTTGAATAAGATGTCCTCCACAGAGTTTGGGGAAGCTTAGGAGGTGTGGCCTTGTTGGAAGTAGTAAGTAATTAGGGGCAGGCTCCAAGAGTTTATGCCCCCCGCCTCCAGCTTGTGTTCTCTGCTTCCTGCTCTTGGTTTGGATGTGAGGCCCTGCTTCCAGCTCCAGCTGCCACATCTCTGCTCCCGTCATCATCGACTCATCTCTCTGGAATCATAAGCCTTGAAAATGATGTTACATCACAGCGACAGACAGTAACTAATGCACAGCTCCAAGGAACAATCTGTCACCATGGGGGAAGTCAAGGCAGCAGAGGTCCAAGCAGCTGGTGACATCGCATCCACAATCAGGCAGCAGGGGAATGAGTACATGTGGCTGCCTACTAACTTTCTCCATTTATGCAGTCCAGGATCCCACCCACGGTTAAGACGTTATCTTCCCAGATCAATTAATATAAGCAAGGTGTGCCAGAGGCCTGTCTCTCAGCTGATTCTAGACCCTGTCTCAGTTACCACCACATTTAATAGACAGATGTCTTTCCCCTGGATACCTGCAAGAGCTTGCTTCCAGGGTCCTCCACAGGCACTGAGATCTTGGGGTGCACAGGGAAGGAGGACCTGGCGAGGGAGGAAGGGAATTCCATGTATCTTGAGCTAGGTCTAGATGTTTTCAGATCTGAAACTTCAAGGAATGCAGTGACAGGTCTGTAGCTGGGCTAGCCTCCAGATCTGTAGCTGGGCTAGCCTCCAGAGTCTCCCACAGCTTTTCTTATTCTTGGATGAGGGACTCGTGAGGATGGAGGCTGATGGTATATAATATAGCACTTTACAAAGACGGGACATCAGGCAGTGAAGAGAGATGGGGAACAAATGAAGTGCACCCACAGCTGCCCTGGCATGCAGCCCAAAATTTCCAGTCCATGGGGCTGGGAAGAACACTGCTCTCCAAGCCCAGCAAGGCCTGGAGGTCGGCTGACAAAGCTGACATTTCAGGAGACCAAGATATCTGGAATCCTCAGCCCACAGCACCAGAGAAGAGCGCTGTGTGGAGACAGAACTCTGAATCCGTGGAAGGGAAAGATGAACCAGACTGCTCCTGTCTCAAGTATGAAATTCTTAAGGCAGAGCTTCAGTAGAGCTGAGTGCTTCCAAGGAGCTTAGCTGTGTCCCAGAACGGAGCCCGCAAATAGGCAGCTAGCAAAACAAAACACCCAACACTCAACAAGGTAAAATTCATCATCTCTGGTGACGACGGCTGGAGAGGCTGGTGCAGCTGATCAGGGATAGCCGGTTTCAGAGCAAACAGTATCATCTGAGGTAGGGAGGACTATGATGCCAATGTGTCCAGGGATATCACAATCCTGCCTGTACACATATCCCAGTGACCTAAGACCTGAGAGAAGAAATACACAAAACCACACTTACCACAGGAGATGGGAACACCCCTCCCTCAGTCACCGGTGGAACAAGTGAGAGGGAAGCCCTGCAACCGAGATGTTGCTGTCTTAAAATACCCGAACAGAGCATCTTACAGGAGAAAGGGCCTATGTTGACTTACAGTTCAATACAGACAGACCACCATGGCAGAGATGCCAAGACATCAGGAACCTGAAGCAAATCGTTAGATGTGCTAATATTGACCTGCACAGATCATTAGAAGTGCTTCTGTAAGCAATGTAATCTACCTGTCTGTCTGTATACCTGTCTGTCCATCCATCTATCCATCTATATATCTATCCATTCATCTGTGTATGATAGCCACATAGCATCCATCACCAGGAACAGAGAGCAATGTATGCATGTCAGAACCCTTCTATGCAATCCAGAATCCTAGCCAGGGAATGACTCCACCCATAGTGGGCAGGTCTTCCCATCTCTCTTAAGGTAACCAAGATAACGCCCTACATAAAAAGTCCAAACTTTTCTCTCCCAGATGATTCTAGCTTCTGCCAAGGCAGCAGTTAACACTGACCATTGCAAATATCATACAGGATGAAGGAGGCTCAGCCCTCAGCACCATCAGTTTGACATTTATGGAACATTCCTCTCAGTGGCAGAGCTCAGTGTAGACAAGATGGACCATATCTCAACGAGTCTAAAAAAAGTCAACTTGGAGAAAGGATCTGACTATGGCAGAATGGAATTATAAATCACTAAGAGAAAGATCTCTAAAAAAACAAATTTCAACATGTTTAGAAACTTAAGCAGCAGGCGTCTAAATTACCCATGTGTTACTGAGTAAATCAAAGGGGGAATTAAAAAGTATTTCCAACAGAAAGAAAATGAGAACAACACATCAAAATTAGTAGAGAGTTGCTAAAGTGATTCTTAGGGGACATGTGGAATACTAAAGCCCACATTAGAAAAGAAGGCACGTCTCAGATCAGTGACCTGAGCTGTCACCCAAAGACACCAGAATATGAAGGGGGAAAATCCCAAGCAGGGAGCAGGAATGAAGAGATTGTCCGAGTAGAAGTCAGGAGAGAAGCGGTGGAGAAACCAGGGAAGGTTAGCACAGCCCAGGAGCCCCCTGCATGAACAGAGGTGGCACTGAGGAGAAGACACAGGCATCTGCATCAGGAATGATGGAGGGGACATTTCAGAGTCTGCACGGGTCATTAGAAGTGCTTTTGTAAGCAAGATTATCTATCTATTCATCCATTCATCTATCTGTGTATGTATGTGTGTCTATCTATCTACCTATCTATCTACCTACCTACCTATCTATCTATCTATCTATCTACCCACCTATCTGTGTATGTGTAATCTATCCATACACCCATCGGTGTATGGATATGTATGTGTGTGTATGTATGCATGTATGTGTGTGTATCTATCCATCTGTGTATGTGTTAATATGTATATGTATGTATGTATGTATGTATCCACCCATCTATCTGTGTAATGTTTGTGTATGTATGTATGTATGTATGTTTGTATCTATCATCTGTCTATTGTTTGATTGATCAATCTGTCTGTCTGCATATCTATCTATCTGTCTGTCTATCTATCTATCATCTGTCTATTGATTGATTGATCAATCTGTCTGTCTACATATCTATCTATCTATCTATCTATCTATCTATCTATCTATCCATCATCTATCTTCTGTCTACCTATCCATGTATCAAACATAGCTTCTGTTAATCATCTGCCTTCTATCAGTCATCTATCAATTGGTATATCATGTATCTTCTATCTACTTCCTGTCTATCCAGAAGTCACTTGAGTATTGAATCTTTACTCCGGGCTTCGGATGGTACTTTGTTGTTTAAATCATTTCAGGCTTGGCCAGCGAGAGCTCTCTTGTTTAGTTCACTTTTGGTGTGGCAGCCTCACCATTGTGATTTTTATTTACTGGGGGCTGCATATCCTTGTCTCCTGACATTATAGGATGCTCACCCTGGGGATGCCCAGCCCCATCTTAGCACCTCATATTTCCTATTGGAAAATGGTATTTGCATCAAGGTTTGAGTACCAGCTCTGCTCTTAGCTACTCTTAGCTTTCAGGTCCCCTCAGCTCACAGAGTGAGACACTAACCTCTTCATGTACTCATGCAGGTGTTTCTGTATGTAGACAAGCATTCACATCCGTGCTCAGCTAACCACAGATGTGTCCACTAATCCATCATTGACCGCATGGATCCTTCTAGCCTTCTGTTCTTGCTCATCTGGGACTTCCCACACCAGCAGAGAGCAAATAGTCCTCCCTTCTCCCTTACCCCCATGCACTTCATTGTTATTCTGGGTGTGCAGTGCAGTGATTCCAAAGGCACCCCACAAATGAAAACAGGGCTCATAAGTTTGTGATCAGAGGTGAACAGGTCACTCCTGTGTCTCCCTGCTTTTGTGAGACTGCTACGTTCACCTGTGATACCCAGCTTACCTTGGGAACGTCCAGCCTCATCCTAACATCTCATAGTTCCTATTGGAAAATGGTGTTTGAACCAAGGTTTGCCAGATGTGCTCTCAGGTACCAGGGCACTGCTGCTTTCCAGTCCTCTCAGCTCAGAGTCACTACCAGCATACATTCCTCTTGGGGACCTTTGATATTGATCGTATTTTTAATCTATATGTATACCCATATTAAGGTTCTTTTTTTTCTTCTGGAAAATTCCAAGGATTTTAACAAATGCATGACACCATTCACCCACCATTGTGGTTTATGCAGTAGTTTTGCTATGCAGACTTTTGTAGAGTAACCCCTCTTCAACCTTCCTACTTCCCATGTACCTGGCAACCACTGGTCCATTCAACATCAATGGTTTCACCTTCTTTCTGAATTCCACAGAAATATAATGTTTGCAAAAGGCCTCCTTTCGCTTCACATAGTCACGTGGGAGTCAATCCACTTTTGCTAACTTGCTGGCTCACTCCTTCTGATTATAATATTCCAGTGGGTGGGCATACCACAATTTCTCCATTCACCTATTGCATTCTTGGGTTGTTTTCTCCTCTTAGCAAATTCTGAATGGAGCCCACACCAGCATCCATGTGCAGGTTCTTTGAGGCTCAGAACCATTCACAGCACTTGGGTGGGACATACACACTTGGGGGACCTGGCTGCTGGATTGTTTGGTAAGACTATGATTAACTCCGTGAGAAACTGCCAACTCACCTTCAAAGTGGCTCTCTGCCACTTCACACTCAGAGCTGCTGAGAACAGGAGTCTGAGCAAGTTAAATAAGGAAATAAACAAATTATTGATGGAGAGACATGAGAACATCTAGATGCCTAGCTTCCTGAGTCTCTGACCTCAGCAGCCAACAGCCTGATATAAGGCCTCTGACTGTCATGAGAATCCTGGTTCTGAGTTGTGCCTTCCCGTCTTGGAGGCTGAGCTTTTTAGGGACACTTCTCTCCCTGCGGGCCCTCCATCTTGTCACCCCGACCTGTTGCTGTCACCTGGGATGAGGGTGGAGGGGCTGCTCAGTTCCAACTGCTCCTCCTTCCCTGTTTCTTGTTCCCTGTAACAAACAGCTTCACTTTAAAAGCCATCTGGGAGGATGGATGGCCCAGGCGCATTTTGTGGAATAAGTTTTCAGGGCAAAGAGCCAAGAAATTAAAGACTCAGCACTTAGGACTCCAGTCTCATTAGGCCCCGTAATTCTGACTGTGGGGATTGTATATCCGAGTTAGTTACTCCCCCCACCCCCCACTGCCTGATGTGAGCTTGTTCTCATTCTTCCAGAGGCCTGGTCCTGATGCTTCAGGCTGCTTCCCTCCGTCAATACCTACCCTCACCCATCTTACTCTAGGGTTTTCTGGCGCAATCTCTGCTCCACCTCAGTGGGAAAGCCACAGTGGGCCAGTGGAAGGCCTGGCTTTTGAGGTATCTCCCAAGGTTTACTTGGAACTAATGGGTGTATGCTTTGTGCAGGAGAGATGTGTCCAAAGTCGAGACAGATAGGTGGCTCTGGGGAGGGGTGACGAGCCCCCCCATCTTTGGGGGTGCATGCACAGGACAGGTGAGTGCTCTGCAGGGACTCTGAGAGACCTGGGCGGGGTCCAGGCTTTCAGGCCTGAGGGGTGTATGACCTCAGCAGCTCATTTGCCTTCACGGAAACTCAGTTTCTTCATCTGGAAAATCAGGCAAGACTGATCATCCCTACTTCTTGGGGTTGTCATGGAGATGTGCAGAGGAGTAAGCAAGGGGTGTATTGTTAAGTCTCGGGGAGGGAGGGAGAGCAGGCTGGGTTGTAACACCTTTGAGCAATCTGAGATTCAAAATTGATGTCATTTATAAACCCGGGAACTGAGAGTCAATGATTCAATTATTCTAAGATTCCGCTAGAATCTGAAGCTTTAAGGAATTACCTTAGATATTGTTATTCTTACCCGAGCTCCCTGGAAGCCCAAGGCTATGGATTTTGAGATCACATCCTAAACCCGTCCCTCAGTCGTCAGTCAGTGACATTAGCCCAGCCACAGGCTCTGTGGGTGCTTTCCTTTCCGGCCCTTTCCATTCAGATCCCCACCCCCCCACCCCCCCACCCCCCCACCCCCACCCCCATCTTTGCCTCGATACCTCTCCAAGTCCCCCCTTCTCATTCCAATCTTCCCACTTTGCAATTTGTTCTGAGAACCAGTCCCCAGTGGCGTTCCGGAGGTGTGACCTCTGTCTTCTCCAAGTCTCGTCCTCCCAACTGGGCCCTGCTTTTGCCCACTGAGATGGTCCACTTTCAAGGCTATCGTCAACCACTGACCTTCCAAGAGGGGGCTCTGACCTCCTGCCTGAATCAGGGCCCTCCCTCTATCTCCGCATTCCCACAAAAGTGACTGGATGTGGATAGCTATTATAGCACTTGCCAAAGTCACACTCAGAGTTGGAAAGGAGACCTCCAGTGGCCCTCTAAGACTGCCCCTTCCCCAGGAAAGGAAGGGGCACCAGTCTGATTTATCACAAGTGGCAGGCACTTGTGGAAGGTGAGAGCAGCCAAGCCTGTCTCTGCCTCTTGTTCTTCAACCCCCGTGGCAGGAACGGACCAACTCTGCAGACCCCCACTTTGCCCCAGTGCCTGTGCACCCCCTTTCCCTATGCAGTCCGATCCTGTCTGTGGGCTCACCATTACCCATGTGCCTGTGATCTAGCTCTCTGGGATCCCAATATGCCTGGTGTGTCCTGACTGTAGACTGCACAGAGCTGAGCTGATGGGTTGTGCTGCCTCCTGGGCCTTTGGTTAGGTACTTCTGTAGCTGCTGCCCTCTGAATGGCCACAGCCTCCCCTCTGGACAAGTGCAAAACCTTTATCTTGCCATCAGCCTGCCCCTTGGCTCCACTCCCATCTCTGCATTACCCTAGCACTCCAGATGGGCGCCTGTGGGCTCGTCTTTGCGGCCAGTCGTTTTTCTTCGCCCTCTGGAGTTTTCCCTACCCAGCTCAGACCTGGGTGATCTCTGCTCCTCTCATCTCCTCGCCTCCTGTCTCAGATCAGCCCTGCTACATTTCTGGGACTCATTTACCCCCTATGTACTTAGACCTGAACCCAGGACCTGCTTAGACCTGTGATTCAGGGACCTCGCTCTGGAATTTCTGTCTGTGTGCCCAGCCTGCTGCTGGTCCCACAGGACCTCCTCAGTTCCCAGATGCACAGCTGGAATGAGGTAGAGACAGAACATGGACCTGCAGGTTGGGGGTTTCTCATTGTGTGTGACTGTGGTTGAGCTGAGTGGAGAGAGCCAGGATGAAGGAGGCTGCCCCAGGTCAGAAGTCAGGACCCAGGAAGAGGGAAGGCTCAGCGCCAGCTCTCTCTATTCCTCACATTCCACTAGAGAGCTCTGGGCGTCCCTGGGGCAGGAGGGTAGAGCTTACTTAATTTAACACTCTGTTAGCTTGATTCATAGCTTGTACTATTGAGTCTGATGGCCTGTGGGCCCCTATCAGGCTCTGACCCAGGTCTGGGCATAGGCTGAGAAGGGTTGGATCCACCACCAGCTAGTTCCTTACAGAGGAAATATCCTAGACTCAGGGTGCTCATATTGCCTCCCACATACACACCCAGTGCCTCCCAGAGTGTTGGGGACAGTAACTACACACTGAGGTGACCTGCAGAGATCTAGGTGCCCTGACCCTGCTTCCCCATTGTCATCACCCTGTGGGTACCAAAAATACTCTCTGTTGATCATGCAGACAGCACTGCCCACACCTTTCACTGCCAAGGTGAACAGTCTGTAGGATGGGCAAGGTGGAGCTGGGGGCACTTGGTGAGGTGGTTTGTGTCTCCTGGGTCCCTGAACATGGCTGCTCCTTAGGAAGCCAAAAGACTCTGGGCTATGCAGACATGACCAACAGGGGCCACATGCCTGGTTGGAGATAGGGGATAGCTGAGGTCTCCCAAAGATCGGCAACCCACCTAAAGGTTTAGCCAAAGTTTGGGGCTTGGGGAACTAGGGGAAGCTGTAGCTGGGAGCGTGAGATCCCCTCGCCCTCCACGTGCCTCAGCTGTCTCCTGAGAGAGGTTGAGATGCTGCTAAACAGTTAATTGTCTCGCTGCTGTGACCAAATGCCAGACAAAAGCCACTTTACGAAGGAAGGGCTTATTTCTGCTCATGTTCTGAACGGAGAGGAAGGCAGTCCACAGGAGTGGAGTCAACTTCCGAGGGCATTACAAACTCAGAGGAACAGGAAGCATACAGGGACTGAGACCACCCCAGCTCAGGTGGACAGATCCATAAATACTGAATCCTGGCAGGGGATGCTACTCAGGACCAGTCTTGTGCAGCCACTGGTTTCCATAGAAACCAGAGCCCTCTGTCTGGGGCTGAGCCTCCTCCTATGCCTAGGCCTGTCACTTGGACGAGATAGACTCAAGGCTGGCTGCCCACAGGACTGCGTCCTGTTCCACACAAACCAGCCAGGGTGATGCCAGCCAGGTGGGCAGACCCACACTGGGTGAGGTGGCAGCCAGTCATGCTGACATGCATCCTCTGTCCCTTCTGGGTCTGATGGAAAGAAAGGAGGCTTTGGTGATGGACGGCAGATCCTCTTGTCTTTCTCTGAGGTCTAATGTATCATTCTTATCTCTCTGGCTGCCATGTTCCAGTTTAGTCCTTATCCTGTGGCTGACAGCAGGCCTTGTGCCCAGTGGCCAGACCTTCCTCCCCCAAAGCCTAACAAGACTGAATCCCTGTGTGCCCTGAAGCTGCTCTGTGCCGCTCTTCCTGTAGACCAGCAATCTGGAGGGGTTTGAACTGTTGATGCCTCAGTCCCGTTCATCTCCCTGGGGTACCATGACCGAATGCTGTCTCATTCCTTCGCTGTTCCCAGGTAGCAACTTCCGTACCACCTACCTCTCTCATCAGAGTCAAGGAGGGACCTCCTCACCTCTTGCTCCTTCCTGTCATATGACAAAATCTATCTCTCATCTCAAGTCTGTGGTAGTTCTATTTGCCCCAAGGATGGTCTGTGCATTCATTCATTCATGCATCCATTCTTCATGTGCCCGATAGATATTTAATAAGCCCCTGCTTAATGCCAAGTGCTGGGGACAGAACGAGACAACAGTAGAAAGGACAGGATCTAGGCTGGGTGAGCTGAGCCTCCCTGGAGGGTGACAGGGTGCAGACAGATCAGATGTTAACCTGTTTGTAACTGGGCAAAAAGCATAAGAAGACATGGAGGTATCAGGGATAGTTAATGGTGATGTCTTTGCAAAGACTTAAAGCAGGTGAAAGAGGGAGTCATGGGGGTGTGAGAGGGCAAGCACTCTAAGCAGAAGGAATGCCTGCCTGCCTGCCTGCCTGCCTGCCTGCTGCCCTGCCCTGCCGAGGCCCTGAAGCTCTCCCTGAACCCTGCAGCTCTACCTGCTTGGGCTCCTCTGCTCCTGGCTTCTATATGTGTGGTGCCAGCCTGAGGTGGACTGTTCTGGAGTGTGTGTGTATGGTGGGGGGAGACTTTTTTCCTGAAGAACTGGATAACCTGTGTATTCCCTGGGTCTTGTGAGCACCTTGTTTGGCTTGTTTATTTCTCAACCTAAAGCCACTTTATGCCCAGCACACAGTAGGTGCACAACAACTCACCTGGGGAAAAATGGACAAGATGGTCATGGAGGAAATCAGGAGGGTCTCTGTGTCTCTTTCCCCTAAGCAGAAGGAACTGAGGCTCCTGGGGAGATGGGGAAAAGCGGGCTTCATCTAAGGTTCCTGCCCTCTCACACCCTTCCTTGCCCCCTGACCCCCTCTGTCCCCTTTACCCTCTTCTCCCATTCGTCTCCCTCCTAAGCATCTTTCTTCCCCCTCCTGTTCCCCTCCTGCTTCCTCCTCCATTGTCCCTCTTCCTCCCTTCCCTCTCTTCCTCCCATCCCCTTCTTTCCCCTCCCTTTTCCTTTTCCACTCTCCCGTCTGGTCTGTCTCCCTTCCTTCCCTCTCCTTGTTTGAGAGCGCACCTTGCATAATCAGAGCTAGCAATTACACTCCCAGCTCTGGTTCTGGCTTCATAGACTCTGGGCTGGGAGGAGAGAGGCCGTTTCATATTTAATCAGTATTAGTTCTGGAATGCCCTCAGGGGAGCTGGCTCACTTCAGGGTTGTGTGCTTTAATTCTCCCCGATGCTAATTAGATCAGGGAGAGAGTCTGGGCTCAGAGCAGGACTGCTATGGGGTCACTCCTAGCAAGTCAGAGAGGACCCCCCCCACCTCATCCACACACCTGTCCACCCCACCCATCCTTACACCATTAGTCCTAAGGGGCGGGATAGAGAAAGCCCAGGCCTGGGTGACTGGCAAGTCTCCTGAGGGAGGAAGGAACATGTGCAGTGTACTTGAGGGAACAGAGGGTTCTCCCCTCCCTCTCTCCCCTCCCCTGCCCCATGCACTAGTACATGTGTGTGTGTGCGTGTGTGTGTTATGTGCATACACTGCATATGTATATATGTTTATGTATGTGTGTATATGTATAAATGTGTATGTGTGCACATGTGTGTGTGTTATGTGCATATGTCTACATGTGTGTATACGTTTATGTATGTGTGTGTGCATGTATAAATGTGTGAGTATGTGTGCACACGTGTTCCCCTGGAGTTTCTTTCTTTCCTAGCTCTCCCCTGGCCTCTCAGAGCAGTTCCTCCTGGACGCCCTTGCTGTCTTGAACACACACTGGGCCACTATGTTCTCTCAGCCAGTCTCTCAGTCTCTCCGACAGTCCCAGCTGCTACCCACAATGCCAAGAATCCCAAGTCTCCAGTCCCAGGGTAGCAAATAGAGACAAGAAGGCAGCCTGGGCTTAGCGACTGTGAGTTGTGTGTTTTCTGGTCACTTTTCTTCCCCGAGCTCAGCCTTCTTACCTGTAAAAGGAGAAGATGGCAGCTCCCCTCTTTACGGAGCCACTGTGACAGTCAGGAAACTCACACATGCACTTCAACCAGTTAGAGGACTTTATCTAGGTACTCTGGGTGGATCCTACAGGAAAAAGGGCGTTCCTTTAGATATTATAATGGTTTTCAACCTGTGGGTCTCGACCTCTTTGGGGTTGCATTTTCAAATATCCTGCATATCTGATACTTAGAATATGATTCCTAACAGTAGTGGAATGACGGTTATGGAGTAGCGATGACATAATTGTTGGGCTGGGGTCATCACGATGTAAGGAACTGGGTGAAAGAGTTGCAGCACTAGGGAGGTTGAGAACCGTTAGAAGCGTGGCTGAGAGAGACACACGATCAAGGATAAGGATGATGTCAAGGGGTGAGAACAGGAGAGGGAAGTGATCCAGCCTGCTGGTTTCAAGGGTCCAGAAGCCAGCCTAGTTAGGGCAGAATGACCGAGTGAGAGGGGCCTAAAATGCAAGTGGGAAGGGTCACAGGACCGACCAATAGGCAAGAAAGTCATGTAGGACATTAGCCTATGGGGAATGGGGGCTACCCTTGGGGATAGTCAGAATGTGGCCATAGGACACCCGGATCCAGGTCCCGAAAGCCAAGCTGCAGCTGTGTCCACTCCCCTGTACATGGGGCTGGAAGGTTTGTCTGCTCCACAACCTGCATTGAAATGTAACATAGTGTCCTGAGGTTGAGAGATGAGACTCTGAAGAGTGAGTATGCTGAGCGAGCTGTATCCTCCAGGGCAGGTTCCATGCCTTGCTAGGAGGGCTTGTGGGGTGGGCTTTCTCTCTGCCCCCTACTTCTGGTCAAGTGTGGCAAGAAGACCCTCCCCAGGTGTGGCACCTTGACCCTGGGCTTATCAGTTCTGTGAGAAGATGCTGTGAACTCCTTAGCCTCAAGTGTTATATCATATGATCATATGAGGGCAAGGAAGGGTGGGAGATTCGGTCTAGACTTCCTTGTCTGCTTTCTCTCATTTCTTTTGGATCTCCCGGAACTTGTAAGAGAGTGCTCCTTGCAAAAAAAACCTACCCTAGAGTAAATCTTGACCATGCCTTGCTTTGGGCGGGGCAGTAGAGCATCTGAAATGATAAGATGAAGATGCTGTACCTCCCTCACCCTGAAGATGCCTGGCAGATAGGTGGATGCCGACCATATCAGCTGGGGTTCTAGAAATGGAAGATGGGGAGGGGCAAGCAGACACCGACTCTGCCTGGGAGAGGGGGCGTGAGTGAGGGACATTCTGGTCCAGTCTGGTCATTGTATTAGGTACTGCACTGGGCTTGCAGCCAGAGCCTCAGAGCATTTAAGGGCCCATGCAGTGTTTAAGGGCTGAAAAAATGTCCCAGGATCCAAGCTCCATCAGAAAGCTGCCACACCGAAACGGGTACATGTTCAATTAAATGTCTGCAAAATGCAACATTGTCAACTAGTCACTTTCTGCTCCGCTTGGCTCTTACACAGTTACGCAAACACAGATTTAATGTCAGATTTTCACATCTATGGTTTGATAGTAGAAGGAGTTGTTCATGGTGTGAGCTGGGCTGGGAGGGGAAAGACAGCTTGTTTAGGGGCCCACAGAGAAGACGGCATTGATGGAAAAATGGAAGATGAAAAAAACATTTGTGGAAGGAAACATACCAGCAGGACAGCTCACCAGGGCCTGGGACAGTGACATAAAGTGGGCGTGGCAGTGATGCGGTGACTTGGCTCATGGCTGTCTCTTCCCTCTTTGAGATGCTCTAGTCTGTGCTTTCTCCCCAGCAGGAAAGCCCAGTTTCTTGCTTGTCCTTCCAGGATTAGGCTTGAGGCCTGCCATCTCAGAGGCTCTGCATCCCCTGGCTGTCTTTGCTGCCGGCCTCTGCCTGGCTTCAGAAGCCCAGTCCCGCAAACTCTCCAAGCTTCAGCAGTAGAAGCCTGGAGGTTGAGGACCTCCAAGGGTAGGCAGGGAGGACTTCCCAGGCAATGCCACTGGCCAGATGCTGTATAAGCCATATGCGTTCTCTTCCCCAGTCTCTGGAGAATAAATGATGTTTCTGTCTACAGAGTTAGGACTAGAGCTTCCAGAAAGGCTGGGAGCTGGGGGAGGCCAGAGGTAATAAAGGAAGGAAGTGGGAGAGAGGTCACCAGACCATGTGGGAGGACAAACTCACACCCCAGAGCTGCCGGAGTGGATGGCTGAAAGTGGAGTAGGAGACCAGGCAGCAATCAGTGGGGCACAGGAGGCAGGAAGTGTGAAAAAACGAGCCTTGGAGTGGAAGGCTGTGTCTTCAGTCATGAAGGGCCTCATGTCAGGAGAGAGTGCAGACTGGCTTGGGTGGCCTCTGACACAGAACCTGGGAGACAGAGGGACAGGCTAAGCACAGTTATTAGGGAGGTTATTACTAGACTCCTTGTCAGAGCTTTGAGACCCGTGCACCTTGCAGCTTACCCTATGATCCCTGGAGCTGGCTCTGCACACGGCTGTGTAGCCAATCCTCCCAGGAGTCCTCTCAGGTAGCCTTTAACAGAAAAGGAAACTGAGGCACAGAAAGATTCAGCCCGGGCTCAGGGATGTCAGCTAGCGAAGTATAGAGCCAAAAGTCGGTACTGAAGTTTCTCCAACTCCTAAGTTCTCAAATCTCAGGGCCCCGAGATACCTCAGATCTTGTTTTTTTAATTCCGAATCCATAATTTAATGATGCCATAAATATGAGGTCCTGCATTACTAACGGAACATGAGGCTGGGAGCCTTCGAGTCTGTAATCTGGTGCTAAGTCTCGGGCTCTAAGACGATTGCTTTCAGATTCCCTGTGTCTAATATTTTATGGGAAACACAGGGAGTTATTTAAAGCCAAGCAGCGGGAGGTAGAACACTTCCTCCTCTCCCCAGAGCAAGCCAGCAGGTCAAGGCTATATTTCCAAGAGCCTGAGCTGTCTGTCTCCACCCCCCTGGCCCTGGAGGCGGGCTGGGGAAGCCAAAACTCTTGCTATTCTGGGCCCATTAATTTGAGTTGTCCTCAAGGAAGGTGTTAGAAACCGGTGTTTGGAGCAGCAGGCTGCTGACCCAGAGGGAGAAGGTCTGTAGGGGAACTTTCCAGAGATGGGCTGCCAGGAAGCACCTACTGCAGGCCAGCAGTCGGCAAGAGGATGTGAGGGAGCCCTGGGGGGTTGCAGCAGACGGGCCCTGCAGGATGGGCCTTGCATGAGGGAGCCTGATATCCCCTTCCACCCCAACTTCAGTCCTGGAGCGCCCTTCTGTTTTCTTCATGGCACTTAACACTGTCCAAAAATAGTCTTTCCCATCACCTCTTTCTGGCTTTCCATAGCTCATTAGCTACCACTGAGATGCTGGATTCCTGGAGGCCAAGAATGAGGATGGAACCACAATGGTAGGCATTTATTTGTCCTGGAAGCAAGGGAAGCTCCAATCGACATCTCAGCCCAGGACCAAGATGTCACCCACCTGAATTCCTCTCCTGACAATGACCAAGGGCAAGGGATGGCCTCTCTGCCTTTGTCTCTATAAAGCAGAGATGGTCACAACTCTGTTCATCTCATTTCTTTCAGCCAGCAGAAAAGGGTCTCGATTATTCCCCCACACTGTCCTGCAGGGATGCCATATCCCGGAGAACCAGTTGCCATTGTCATGCCTCCTAAGATTCCCAAAGGGGCATCAAAGCCCCTCCCAGCTTGACCCTTAAAGAGCCTAAGCTCTTCCCTGGCAGCTGCAGCCTCCCTCTTGAGAATGCCTCACTCACTGTCTCCCTGCCTAGATAGTTTTCCCAGCATCCTCTCTGTTAGCCCTGCCCCGTGGAGGGGCAGTACATTTTTTTTCTCCTTAGGCCACTGCAGCACCACCTCCACCACCACCCCCCACCCCAGTCTTCCGGTACCTTCTCTAGGTTCCTGAGATCTGACACCATCCTTGACACATCCTTCAACAATGCCCAGATAGCAAACTAACATTCCATGGGTATTTCCATCTGAGCTCCTTTTCCAAAGCCTGCCTGCACAGGGTGGGTTTCCCTGTTACACGTAGGAGTGAGATGCTTGGTTTCTGGAGACTGAGCTGACAGCCCCTCATTCGTATCTGCAGGATGGAGCCTTCCCAGGACAGCAGAGGCCTCCCATTCTTGGGCAGCTTGGGTTATTGGTTGAAGGGAAAGGCAGTATATTAAATTCCTCTGGTCTTGGTCCCAAGGGGAGCAGGTGCGGCAGGTAATGAGGTTGTCAGGGGAACAGAGGCAGCTGGCATTGATGCCTCTCAGGCAGGAAGAGGCATGGCCTCAGGCTGTGGCCAATAAGGTGGAGCCTGGGCTGTTCCAGGGCTATACTTCTCAGTCTGAGAGGCAGGAAGAAAACTGGGACTAAGCCTTGTCCCCTAGGTGGGGGACACTCTGGGCAGTACCAACTCTAGCCTGTAGGTGGCGCTGCAGGCTCTTGCAAGTGCTACTGTGCCTGTAGGCAGGGCACGGAGCTGGGAGGTGCAGGGAGGGATGGAGAGGGAGAAACGGGATGGGGGCATGGTATGGAAAAGTAGGAGATAGTGGTGGAGGAACTGTCACTGAACAGTCTGGCTCCCCCAGCCTTCAGAGTGAAACAAATTCCATGGCCCATCTTACCCTTACCTTATCTGCTGAGGACTCTCTTCCTTTCTCCCATCCCCAAACCCTCCTTTGAAGACCTGATGCCATCATCCAGGGTCCAGACCCCTCCCTGCCCAAGGGTTCTGCTGTCTAATCTGTCTAATAACCTTATACCCAGCTCCTCCGGGTCACCTTGCATCCTCAGGTCTCAGCACAGACACGCCTCCTCTATCACCACCTCTAAGACCCAAAGTCCAGGGTCAGGCCACCCAGGCTCCTGTGTCTCAGCTCTGGTCACTGGCCAGATGAGGTGCTTCTGGGGACAGGGACTTGGCCCTCTAGTGTCTTGGTGTAGCCTGCCTGGCAGGTGAGCTAGCAACAGAGGGTACCAGGCAGTGCCTGAGGAATGGGTGATAAAAATGATGAAGGGTTAAGGATGAAGATAAAGAAGAGAGCATGGACCAGGAGCCGGCAAGGATTCCTGAGCACTGGGGGAGGGGGACTGGGGTGAATGGGGGACCCCGGGCTTCCATGGGCACTTCCTTTGTTGCTGCCAGGGTGTTCAGTGGTCTGTCTGAGGCCCGCTGACTCACTGCCATGAAGCTCCTGCTTGTTGGCAAATGAGGGTTTCCTGTGTCCGCTGCTCAGAGCAAGAGGACACAGAGTTGGTGCAAGGGCCCTGGTCTCCAGGAGCGTGTACTCGAGGGAGCATGGGATGGGGTGGGGGGACTTGAGGAACCCTGGGCTTGGCTCTTGCCCTTTATTTCTCTCTATGAAGCTTTGATGTCTTTAGTCTTCCAGCCTCACACACTTAAGCTACTTACAATCACCTTTCAGACCCTAAAGCAAATTATACACAGACATACACACACACACAGACACACACACACATCCACACACATGCACAGATATATACATGTACAGACATATACATGCATAAGTAAATGCATGTATACAGACATACACATGCATGCAACACACACACACACACACACACACACACACGGGGCGGGGGGTGGGGGGTGTCAAGATATGGAGAATCTACCAGCCTCCCATCAAAATAAAGCTGTATATTTGCCCAGCTTAGGGAAGAGGTTGCCTGGCTGTGCTGCTTTGAAACTGGCATCAATTCCAGTCCCATCCTTGCTTCCCATAGCAACCATAGTAACCAGAAGTTCTTCTTCCCAGAGGCAAAGTGCCAGAACTTTCTTCTCAGATCAGACACCTCCTCCTCCAGGAAGCTTTCCCGACGGCAGCTCTCTGGTTAAGAATCCCTTTAATGAGCCTGAGAAATTTCCACTCCACTGCTTGTCCCAGTATATAACCAGAGTCTGCTTGTCTGTTTGTCACCTCCCTCAAACCCTGGACCAAGTCTGGGAGTCACAACTGAACCTCCAGAGCCTCCTACGGCTGCCGCCATTATTCCGTGGAGTGGCCACACTGCCTCGCCTGTCTCTGACACACCTCGTGACTCTGGCGCCAGCCAGACTGCATCCCTGGTACCTTCTGCCTGCAGCCCTCCATCTCAATGCCCTGTTCCCCTCTGGCTTAGTGTCCACAGCAGGGACAAGGACTGCAAGAGTCACCCACAAAGCCCCTGTCCATCACTTGTGTGCTGCATGACACGCAGGGTTTTACCTCAGCTGTTTGGGTCTCAGTATTTTTTTCATCGCCGAGAGAGACAATTTGCAGGCCAGGGCAGAGCAATTTAATAAAGTCTTTAATAAACTCTCTGGCAGAGGCAGCCGGGAATCTGCGGAGACCAGGGCATAAAGACGAGCCAGGGATCTGCAGCGACTGCACCGAGCAACAGCAGCTGTCAGCACGCGGCCACCAGGTAGGAAAGGCCATCTGGACTTCATTGCTCCTGGCAGCCACAATGCAGAGAGCTACAGATGGGGGTAGGGGTTGCTGAGCCTAGGAGGGGATCTGGAGTTGGGGTTTCTGAGGGAAAGCAGGGCGGGGTAGGTGATGCCTGGCTCTAGTAAGCCAACTTACAAAGGGGTGAAAAAAAAAAGGACCTTTCCCTGTGCCTAAGTAACAGATCCCTTCCAGGCCTGGTTTTCATTAGCGGAGGTTTCCTGCTTTTCAATGTCAGGGGAGCCTCTACCGCAAGGCACCTTGGGCCGCAAAGCACTCTGGGAAATGAGGCAGCGCAGGGCAAGGCACAGACCTCCCCACCCCCCTCCACCGCCCCATATTCACCGGGGTTGCTGATGTTTCTATGGGGTCTGCTCCTGGCACGATGCTAGGGGCAGGCCTATTGGATCTTCCTCAAACCTACCTGGGCTAGTATTATTTTCTCATTTGCATAGAGAGGCCCCGAGACTCCGCCCTGGTCTATTTTTCCATCCTCTACTCTCCAGATTCCATCCGGATTCTCCTCTGCCATGACCTCGCTGGGGTCACAGTGGGAGAATCGTCTGTTTGCTCTGGGGCTGGGCCAGACGGAGTGCTCTCCCTGCGCCCACATGCAGGCAGGTGGCAGACCTGATGACCGTTTGCTCTTCCCTTCTTTCCCTATATGGTATCTGCCTGTGGTCCTTGGAGAAGCCCCGAGTAAATATTAATAATGTGCCTCTGTGTACACTGGCTAGGAGAGAGAATGAATCACTTCCCACTCCAGAAGGAATTGTAACCACGAAAACGAGGCAGTCGCCTGGGGCCTGGGCCGTGGTGAAGGGCCTGGCAGATGGCACAATTCCAGGGACCTCAGTTGCAGACTGCCTGAATGCTAACAGTACTCCTTGTCTCCCCTTCCCCGGTCCTTCTCCTACAGGCTCTAATCCCTTCCTTCCACCCCTTCCTTCCACCCCTTCCCTAAACTGGGCCTGGACTTCCATAGTACAGAGAGGGGTGAGTGTGTGTGTGTGTGTCTGAGAGATGGACAGGTTCCAGTCCTTCCTCTATGGGGTCCCACTGTGTGGCTACAGCTGTGGCTTCCTCTCCTGCTGGATCCCAGGTTCTGTGCTGGAAGCAGGCTGGGCACATCCACAAGCTACTTACTGGACGACCTCCTTTTGATGGAGTGATGTCGCCGAGACAGGGTCTTACTATGTATTGGCCTCCAACTCCCGATCCTTCTAACGTAGCCTCCTAAATGCTGGGATTACTGGCATGTGCCACCCACACACCTTGAATAGCTTGTTTGTGCAGAGACACTGGAAGGAACAGTTTTCCTCCAAGGTGCTGGGGCCAAAGAGCAAATGCAGGCTGGCTGGACCAACCCAGTCTAGACAATCCTTCGCTAAGACTCTTCCCAGGTGATTCTACGCAGTGTCATAGTTGACAATGAAAACAGCATCCCAGGAGGGACACAGGGTATAAGGAACAAATCCCAGCAGTCACTGGTTCTGGGTATCAACACCCACAGGGCAGCCCTGGGAGTGCCTGAGACCGCTGATTCTCACCATACCCTGGGAGGGGGTTGCAATTGCTGTTCCTATGAAAGGATGAGGGTATCCAGGCAGCTGGAAACTCACTCTTCTGTCTCCTTTGGAAATGTGTTTCTTGAAGACTTTTCCCCTTTGGCAACATCTGAAATCTTTTGTTGCTGTTACCTCTTGTGAGAAATCATGCACATCAGACACAACTTGAGACTATTTCCACCCCTCCCCACTCCCCACATTGCGTTCACACACTGTTGGTCCTGTCCTCTGGTGCGTAGATGTTTTATATTTTGATTTATGTCATCATGGTTTAAGGCCCCCCTGAAGAGCAAATTGGCAATGATCAAGCTCTAGTTAATTGTACCCCAAACCCAAGCCACACCCACTTTCCAGCAGGGGTTCATTAATAGTGCCTTTGCAGAGAAGGGAGCAGGTGGTACCCCATGGAAAAGCCCAGCCTCTCTCCATCAAACTAGACCCTAGTGCTTCAGAGACCCCCCACCACCACCACCAGCCCCGGGCAGCTCAGACTTCATGCAGATGTGGGTCTGCCAGACTGTGTCCTACATCTGTATCCAACTTCCATCTGGGATGGGACAGCAGCTTGCTCTTCCTGTGGAAGCTGAGGACCTGGCCTGCAAGGCTCCTCCATGGTGCACCGCTGGCTTCTTCATGAGTGTGCTTCTCCACAGCGGGAAGATGCTGCTTCCGGGATCTGTCTTAACCTCAGGCTGAGGCTCCTTTGCCTCTTTGTCACCACCATTGTTGTCCTGGATCAGTTCACAGTTTTCCAGAGCACCCAAAGACACTTCCCATGTGGACCAGGAGGCTGATACTTCTTTCTCCTCAATCTCCCTTCGGCTTCAACTCTTTCCATGTACAGAAGGTCGGTGTTCTGCATGTGAAGATGGTGAATTGTGGTTTACCCCATCCCCCACAGAGCAGAGTGTTCAGTACAGAACACCCCAGCTTCCTGTGGGGCCCAGCCTCTAGTGGCCCCCTTGTCTCATAGACCATCATCCTTTCTGTGTGACCCTTGCTAAGACCCTCCCTCCCTTTCGTCTCCTCACCTGAGACCTGATTCAGCATGTCCCCCCTACCCCCCAGTCTGCTGCTTATTCTGTTCTTGCTCCAAGCCCAGGGTCCTCACCAGGCGTCTTGCAGAGGCTGAGCTCACTGCTGGTACCGTCTAAGGAAGCAGATGGGAGCCCCACCCCTTGGGCTTCCTTAGCTCAACAGGGTGTTAGAGTGATGGGTGACCGCTGCCCCCCACAAAGGCCCTGGTCCCCATTAGTATGGGTGCCCATCTGCAGCCACAGAATACCACATTCTACCTCTCCCATTGAGTACCTTCCACTAAGCTAAGCAGATCAACATGGAGATAGCCAGGGGAGGCTGGAGGAAAATCAATAAGTAATAAAAGTTAACATGGGAGCAAATGAATTAGCAGAGGGAGCCAAGAGAGCTTCTGCCATGGGAGGCGTGCTGTGGGGCCCCAGCGCCCGGTGGAGATGCTGCACTGAGGAGTGTGGCGGCATTGCTGGGAGTTAGACAAGGGAACCCCACTGCTGCCTGCTTCCTGGGCTTCCTCACCGGGTGGCAGGGGGAGAAGATGAACCAGGCGTGCTTACACACCTCCAACTCATCCATTCAGAGGCTGCAGCCTAAGCATTCACCTTCCACGTGGCAGGGCCACTGCGGCAGGGTGGGCTCTCTCATTCAACTGCCTGCTTCACATCTTGCGTGGGTCACACACTAGCTGTGGGCCTCTTTGTGCTCGGTTCTTCTTGTTAATTGTGTTTTTGTTTTGTTTTGTTTTGTTTTGACCCAGGGTCTCACTATGTAGCTTTGGCTCATTACACACATCCAGCTGGCCTTGAACTCAAAGAGATCTGCCTGCCTCTGCCTCCCCACTGCCTGGATAAGGTGTGAACCATCACACCTGGGTGTGACCGGTTCTTACATCTGCAAGCTGGAGTGTGTTGTTAGTAAGTGTTAGTATGGGTGTTCTTACTGGAGCTGGGAAGAATCAAGAACCACAATTCACACAAACCGGCTTGCACAATGTTGACACAGGGTCAGCTCTGGATAAATACTCTCTTTCTGTCTTGGACCCTGCTAGAGGCATTTCCAATTCTCCCTTGGGGATCACAGAGCCAGGGGCGATGCTCTGGGAGATAGGCAGCTTGCCCAGGCTCTGCATTTTCTAAGGGGACCCAGGGATCCATTGCAGGTTCTTCTGCTCTGTTCTGACCTCCCACAAGCATCTCCCATCTTTTCAGTGAGCTAGACCATCAGTTCGACATGGATAGACAAGGATACCCCATTATGAGAAGTAGAGAGTGTCTGGTCTTAGCCCCCCAAAATGACAATCTGGGCTCAGCTCAGGCTGAACTGTGACCCAGTACCCACTCGGCACTCCTCAGAAACCTTGTAAAGTGGGTTTCTGTATGCAGGAGAAAGCCATTACTTTCTTATCCGCTCCTACAAGCCCTCCCCACCCCCTGATCTCCGGAGAGTATCTAGTTCTCTATTAATTCAGACAAGCCTCCAATAGATCAGAGCCCATGCTAACTCCCAGGCTGTGCCAGCTAACTTGCCCTCCCCCCACCCCCACCGCAGCATAGCCCCTCATTACGGGCAGGACTCTCCCACCATTTTTCCTAGCTTTGCAGCTCCCACAGCCCTGCCGATTGCCAGCCTGCACCTCTCCCTGCTTTTTCTCTCTGGTCCTCTCTCCATCCCTGAGAGGTAGCCATGGCAGACTCCCGCAGATGCCTCTGGCTGTTCTTTCTCTTAGTCACAATAAAACCTTCCATCCTAATAATGGAGAGGTTGTGTGTGCAGTTTCTGTACTGCATGCACTTTCTTGCTTGCAAACAGAAAGCTTGGACAGGCTCCTGACTAACCCAAGCTCTCTCAAACGGTCAGTTGGGACTTGAATTCAGTTCTGATTACAAGGGACAGAGACTTTGATTAAAAAGTAGCTTGGAAATGTAGAGGGTTTGTGTGTGTGTGTGTGTGTGTGTGTGTGTGTGTGTGTGTGTGGTATGTGTGTGTGTGTGATGTGTGTGTGTGTGTGTGTGTGTGTGAGATGTGTGTATATGTGTCTGTTCTTGTGTGTGTATGTATGTGTATGTTTGTGGGGCAGTGGACTGTGCCACCAGACAGGAACCATGGTAAGGTTAAGCAGATTCAGGAACCCCAGCAATTCTCATAATTGAGACTGGTAGGCGTTTAAATCTACTACCTACCAGGTTCCTGCCCTGGGGCATGTGACCACCCCATGGAGAAGGCTGAAGCAATCAGTCTCATAGGGGCAACACCCGAAGCCCCTCCCTCCACATACAAATGAAGCATCCCTAACATCTCAGACCAAACCAACAGAATGCATCTGCTTTTAGACCCCAGTCCACCCCGAAATGTTTGTAAGATCCACAGGGAATAAAGTGCGCAAGTAATTTCACCAAAGATCGTCTGAGAGTGCCTGTTTTATCGAGCTGTAACCCTCCAGGGAAGAGTGTTCTTTCCAGAAGCTTCCGTAGCTAGGGACTGCCTGAGCCTGCTGCAGCCACTTCCTGCTCCGTGGCCCCGACCTAGTGCCTGGAAGATGCCAGCAGCCTGCCTAGCTCTGGCTTCCCCTCAGAGAGCTGCAACTCACTGGCTGCTTCTGCTGGGCTAGAGCCTCACAGATCCCTGTGGATTGCACCCAGTAGGTAGGCCAGTGTGTGTGTGTTCTTGTGTTTTTGTGTTCGTGTGTATATGTGTGTATGTATGTGTGCTGTGTGTGTGCTTATGTGTGTGTTCATGTGTATGTATGTGGGTGCTTCTGTATATATGTGTGCACACATTTGTGTTTTGATTTGTTTTGTTTTTCTGGCCTGCAAAAAGATCCAGATATGGCAATTCTTGGCTGTGGGTTAGGGGTCCATGACACCAAACAGAAGCCAGGTTCATTCTTTCCTGACATCTTCAATGCCAGGCTTCTTGTCCTCAGGTTTATAGCCTCACGGTCCTGAAATGGCTGCTATGGCTCCGAGCATCACATCTGGATGGAACTCAGGAGGCAGCTAAGCTGTCAGGAACAAAGGCCTAGGAGGGTCAGAGGGAACGGAACACGTTTGCAAGACTGAGGAGGTCCCTGTGGCCCAGACAGACCCCTGAGAGGAGGGAGTGGTCAGTGACAAAAAAGAGAGAAGATGAAGCAAGGAGGGCTCCCAGGAACCTTGATAGCTGTGTGGATCAGTTTAACCTTGAACATGAGCTTTGGGAAGCTTCTCTCTCCAACCCAAACACAGCTCAGAAACGCCCCCTGCTGAAAATGAAGGTGTGGAGCAAGCAGGTTAGCGATGTCATGGCCAGCACTTTATTAATTAGGCGTCCCGAATACATTAAACCTGGGCATTTAATTTAGATTTACAGGGATAATTTGAATTTATGAGACTAGTTATCACACATTAAGTGCGGAAAATGCCTGTTGGTTTCATAGGCGACATTTACTGAGGCACGTGAAGGAAAACTATGGACCATTTAATTACCTCCTGTTAGCTCAGAGTTGCAGGAAGTCCAGGGAGGGGCCCACATCCCATAGGTACACTCCTTGGGGTGTAATCTCTCCTCCCCCCCCCCCCCGGGAGGTGGTTTAATAGACACTGGGTAATATTAACCTCTCCAGCCCGCGTTGCTGTGATCTGGACAAAGTCGGATATGGTGGGGACCTCCTCAGTGAGAACCTTGCAGCCAGGCCCTGCCTAAGCTTTGGTGCTTCTAATATTCGGTGATCAACCTCCTTGTGCCCTTTTAAGGAAAAGGAAACATGAACTTAGCCGGGTAACTAGCATTCTGGGGACCACAGCTGTGAGCCACGCCTCTCCGTCCCTGAGCGGTAGCCATGGCAGACTCCCACAGATGCCTCTGGCTCTTCTTTCTCTCTCATTCACAATAAAACCTTCCACCCTAATAATGGAGTGGTTGTGTGTGTGTGTCTTAGGCATATGTGTCTACCTACTGCTACTCCTCACTGGACAGAGCTCCAACCCTCCCCCCCCCCTCTGGTATCACACTTCACTCCCTATCTACTGTTGACTTGAGGATCACCCTCTAAACCCTTCCCTGGAGTCACCCATCTGGGACAGGCTCCTCCTGTACACCATAGGAGCACCTGCCACCATAGCAGTTCTTCTTCTTCTTCTTCTGACATCCACTATCCCGTTAAAACTGTAAGTGGCTCGGTGACATCAGATTCTTTTTACTTCTGATTCTTATTGTCAACATGATGCCCTGGAAAGGAGATGGCTGTTACATATTCCTTGAGAGAGACGGGGAAGAGAATAATCCATGCATAGAAGGTGTCACCAGTGTTCCTCGAAGAAACTAGTCCCATGGGAAATGTCTCCAGTGTCCTTCAGCTGTCTGGTCAGCCCCTATATCGTATGTTACACCAAGGAGTCTGTGTGGTTTTCTCAAGGTTTGCCCTAGCCATAGAAGATCACCTCCTGTATGCAGGGCTTCAACAGCCTCCATCTTCCATGATGTCGTCTGTTCCATTCAGCCCAGAGAGCTTTCCTTCCTGAAGGCCTAAGAGTACAGCGTTTCCTAATGGGGGATTTCCACTACAGTTAAATTTGAATTAACCTCCCAGCACGTGTCACTATGGGAGATCGGTGTTTCCAATTGAGGCTCACCTAGAAGGACCCAGAAAAAAAAAGACACCCATTTGCAACCAAGGAAGGCAGCAGGGGGTGGGTGGTGATTGCTTTGTGTTCCATATTTGGCTCAAGTGGATCCAGGGCTCAAGGTTTCCAGAGAAACAATTCAAGTTGTTGTCTAGGATCTGAGCAAGCTGAGGTTGCTGAGCTGTATAGCCTGCCCTGGGTAGGCTGGACCTCTGAATATGTCCTGGACACTCATGTACAGTGGTCCTGTTCCCTAAAGAGTCGTTTTACAGAGAGAAATAAATAGACCTGCAAAGGGCCAGGATGATCCAAGGTGGCAAAAGTGGAGCAGTGAGTCTAGACACAAATGTCCCTCCTAGGCTGGGAAAGCCAGGCAGGGCTCACCTGACATCTGCTACCCTTGGTAGCCTACTAGGCCAGTGTGGCCCTGCCTAACCTTTACCTTGTGTTTGCCATGCAGGGGTCTCTCATCTAGACTGAACACGAAGAGGTCTGAGTGCACAGGAGTGACCCAGCCCCTGTTCCCACCCTCTGAACCTGTGTTTTGTCGTATGCTCTAGACACATGGCTGATCCCTGAAGGGGCTGTGATCTAAGTACCAGAGGCTAAAGCCAGGGGCTTATGCACACCTTGTGACCCGGGGCATGGACTCTGTGGACCTCTGTGTCATCATCTGAGAGAGGAAAGAAGGGTAGTACTACCTTGCAGGGTTGCTGTGAGGAGCTAGCCTGGGTTCAATCTAGACAGTGCAGGACGTGGTGGAGCTGTGCAGACCCAGCCCCAAGACTGCCACCTCCTCAGTCACATTCAAGGGCTTTGCCTTTCTCAGACTTGCCACAGAGCACACCCTGAGGTAGAGCATAGTCTGGGCACATGGCACAGGAAAATGATCCCCAGACAGGATGGGTGCTGGCTAGTCTCATGAGAGAGGACAGTCACAGATGGGCCTCTGATTCCTAACAACTGAAAGAGAAGGAGGATGCTGCCACCTGCCAGGTGGCAATTTCTTCCCCAGTGGCTCACAGGGCACAGCACACTGTCCACACACAGTAGGCGTTTTGGGTCATTCTTGACCTCTGAGTGGCCCAGAGCAAGAACACTGATAGATGCCCACACACCATCTGTTGAAAAATTTAAAGTTATAAATCCATCTAGCACACTATGTCATAAGCTGTGTCTCATTCTGCTATCCTTGCTGCTTTGTAACAGATGGGGTAGCCAGGTTTGATTTCAGAATCCTTGGACTCCAAGAGTTAGTGACACCTGGGAAGGTAGATTCTCAGGGAATCGTGGCCAGGGAATACTGATCATGGCTTTGGCTCCCATATTCTCCACATCTTCATATCCTGGATTCTAATAGCACCATGAAAGTGCTCCCCCACCCCCAGTGAAAATTTCTGGTTGTGTCATGTGGTGTTTGTTTTGCTGAAGCAGACCCGTGAGAGGACATGCGATGTTTGGAGAGAGTGTAAGTAGGACCCAACAGGCAGTGAGGCATAGTTAACCACGCAACGCTTTGTTGGTCTTGTGTCTTTGCTGATCTTTGCTTCACTGAGAGAGGCACGACAGAGGACTTCTGGCATTCTGGCTGGTTCTGTCCCTAAGTGGGAAAGACAATCAAGACAATGTCCTGTGAGTCTGGAGTGAACTGTCACTTTTCACAGGGATGGAAAGACACCGCTGTGGAAGATGCTCTAGCTCAGCACTCACTGTCTGAACTGGAGACCTCTGTGCAGAAGGCTGGAAGGGACACTCGGGACATGTAAGAATAGCTACTCTTCCTGTGGGTCCAGGGCCCCACCACTGGTTTCTGGAGATCTCCAGCCTGGAGGACACCACTGCCGCTGACATGATACATCTTCTATGCTGACTAGCCAGCCACCTACAAGAATGTCTTCTTGAGTTCCACCTCCACTCATAGTAGGAAGTTGCTATTACCACCTGCGCCCCCAACATACACACAATTGTAGGTTCAGGGAATTGCTGTACAGGGTCCTGCATCAGGGAGGCAGAGAGACTGTGGAAGCACACACACACAGACAGACAGAGAGAGAGAGAGAGAGAGAGTCAGAGTCCACAGGCTGGCCCAGAACTCTCTCTATTGCTGAAGATGACCTTGAACTTCTGATCCTCCGGAGTCCTGGGATCGAAGGTGTCCACACTATACCTGGTTTACCTGATGCTGGGGCTGGAATCCAGGGCCTCCTGTGTGCTAAGCAAGCACTCTACCAAAAGAGCCGCATCCCCACCTCTAGCTCATGTGCTTCTTAACTGCTTCACAGCCCAGCCCCAGGTGGCTCCCATCCCTCATCCTAGAGGTTACGACGCCTTTGTGGTCCTGGCTCACCACTTGCTTGAAGTGAGGAATTACCAACTCTATACATGATGCTTTGAACAATTTTGAAAAACTAAGGGATATAATGACTCTGGCTGCTGTTCCTAGCATTGCTGGACGGAGTAATAAAGAAAAAGAATGAGCTCGGGGAGTCCATTTCCCAGCCCCACGTGTGTACAAACAACCTCAGGACTTGGCAGTGCGCCCTGAAGGAGAAACTCCCCTCCCGCAGCCACAGGGCTGAGGCTGCTGAACACCAGAAGGCAGAGCAGACCCCTCACGCCCTTGCTGTGTCACAGTGCATGTTAAACCTTAGCAATGAAGGCTGCTGCACTTAAAGTGAGGGCAGTGATGGGGGTGGGGGTTGTGGGGGGAGAGAACAGGATCCCTTAATCTAAGGTGAAACTCTGTGGGAGGCTGTGGACACTGGATTCCTAAATTCTGATGGGTCTGTTCTCTCGGGGACATGGTATCCCCACCCCCAGTGGCATCACCACCCTGTAGTACTGACCGTCACCAGTGCAGTTTCCACCAAGACGATGCTGATGCCCTTATGCGCTTACCCATCCCTGCATCTTTGCCTCTAGAGCAACAGCTAGAATCTACAGCAGGCCCCAAGGGATGATGGATATCATGAGGTGCAGAGGAAGTAATGCTATAGAGCTCAGGTTTTGTATAAACAGAAGTCTGCAGAATGCAGGGGGCAGGGGTTTGAAGGTCAGGGGATAATGGTGGAAGAAATAAAGTTGGATGAAGCTGAATTGATCGATATGGGTCCATTAAGCAGAGATTCTGGATTTAATGATGCAGCTCATGAAGTTGAGGATGGTACTGTGGTGATTTGAATGAGAATGGCTCCAGGGACTCATACGTTTGAATTCTTGGTCCATAGTTATTGGAACTATCTGGGAAGGGTTAGGAGGTGTGACTTCGTTGGAGCTGTGTCACTGAGGCTAGGCTTTAAGTTTCAAAGGGCCACAACATTCCAAGTTCTCTGTTCTCTCTCTCTCTCTCTCTCTCTCTCTCTCTCTCTCTCTCTCTCTCTCTCTGTGTGTGTGTGTGTGTGTGTGTGTGTGTGTGTGTGTGTGTGTGCATGCCGTTTTGGACCAGTAGTTCTTAGCTACTTCTCCAGTGCCATGTCTACCTACATGCTCCCATATTCCCTGCCATGATGCTCTAACCCTCTGGATCTGTGAGCCCCCAACTTAAACTTTTTCTCTTTAAGTTCTTTTGGTCATGGTGTTTAGGCACAATAGGGAAGCAACTAAGACAAGAACTAATCATTGATTTAGCTGGTTGGTGGAAATGTGGATTGAGATGCTCCTCTGTGAGTGAGCTGGAAATGCCAAGGGCCAAAGCTGGAGTGAGATTCACCCAGTAAGACATACCCTACACACCAGGATCCAGATGTGCTGTGCAGGTTAATGTTCATTATCAACTTTACAGGGTCTAGAGTCACCCAGATGTGCCTCTGAGCCTGCACGTGGGGGATTACCTTAACTCTGTGAACTGAGGAGGAAAGACCTGCCCACTGTGGGCAGCACCATTCCCTAAATCCTGGGATCCTGGACTATATAAATGAAGAGAAGGAGCTGAGCAACAAGATACATCCATCCCTCTCTGCTTCCCAATGGCTGATGTAACATGACCAGCTTCTTCAAAGCTCCTGCTGCCTCAGCTTTTCTGTCATGATGGACTGTATCCTTGAACTATGAGCTAAAACAAACCCTTTTTTCTCTCAAGATTTTTTTTTTTTTTTTTTTTGGTCAGAGTAATTTGTCACAGTAACAGGAAGTGAAACCAAGACACGTATGTAACCAGTACTTGAGGAGTCAGACTTGTGAGGGGCAGTGCCCTTGCAGACTTCTGCTATTGCTCCCCTCCTTAGGCATAGCCTTACAGTGGAGCCATAACTCAGGTGACAATGGACGACGACGCCCCCCCACCCCCACCCCCAGTGGCAGAACCAAGGGCTAATAGCCAACGTCAAGGTGAGTGTGTTTTGGTATGGACTGACTGCAGAGGCTAAGCAATGTTCATGATGGTCTGAAAGATCCTCAGTATTTCTAAAAGAGACACAGACAAGAAGTGTTCAAAGCCTTACTCCATCAGTGGGAGCAACAGGGTCTTGGGGCAATAGAATGGCAGGACCTGAGTCACGGCACCAGTCACAGCTCCTCAACCTGTTCCTAGATTTGAGCCAGTTTATGCAGTCCACGAATAACAGGGAAGTGATGTCTCCTTAAGGAGAGACCCTCAGTACACTATCACAAAACTCTATAGTCAGTCATTGCTGCTTCCTGCTTTGAAAGGAACTACAGCTTTTTACAATGGCAACCGTATACTGAGGAAAAGGAGAATACAGAAGTTTCAGAGAGTTCTGGATATTGGATCTGAACTGATGTTGAATATGGCAGATTCCAAGTAATGAATTTCCCTCTAGTCAGAGTACAGATTATGGAGGTCAGTTGAATTTCAGATAAGATCCCAATCATAGCAAGTCATATGGGTCCCTGCCTTAGTCAGGGTTTGCATTCCTACACTAAACATCATGACCAAGAAGCAAGTTGGTGAGGAAAAGGTTTATTCAGCTTACACTTCCACATTGCTATTCATCACCAAAGTCAGGAAAGGAACTCACACAAAGTAGGAACTTGGAGGCAAGAGCTGATGCAGAGGCCATGGAGGGGTGCTGCTTCCTGGCTTGCTTCCCCTGACTTGCTCAGCTTGCTTTCTTATAGAACCCAGGACTACCAGCCCAGGGATGGCACCACCCACAATGGGTCCTCCCACCTTTGATCACTAATTGAGAAAATGCCTTACAGCTGGATCTCACAGAGGCCTTTCCTCAAGGGAGGCTCCTTTCTCTGTGATAACTCCAGCTTGTGTCAAGTTGACACCCAAAACCAGCCAGTACAGTCCCTGAGCTCGTGCAATGCTTCCTTCTCTGGTCCCAGAACACATAACTGGGACAGTTGTATACTTGGCAGTCATCACATTACCTCCCTGACCTGTAGGGCGAAGGCTGTAATTGTGAAAAAGTTCACATGGAAACCTTAGAGATGCCTTTGAAGACTAGCGCTGCCATAAAGGACCTGAAAGATCCTACCATATCCCCACTTGTCTTAACTTGGCCTGTGCAGAAGACAGATGGATGTTGGAGAGTAACTGTTGATAAGTGTAGGTCTAATGAAGGGATGGCACCAGTCACAGCTGCTATGTCCAATGTGGTTTCCTTGCTTAGGGAAATGAACACCTCCTGATGGCTGGTATAAAGCCATTGACCTGGAAAGAAGCATTTTTCTCTATCCTACCCCCAAACTCTAGGAACAGTCTGCTTGTGGGGAGCGAGGGCAACAGTATACTTGACCCAGCTCAAGGGTTTGACAAGCCTCTATCTCTGAGTGACAACCTAGTTTTTAGAGCCTCAGATCTCCTGCTTCTTCCTCAAGGATGTCACATTGGGCCATCATGTTGTTGGCATTATGTTGATTGGGACTGAAGGAGCAGGGAGGGGTTGTGACTCTAGATCTGTTGACAAAGGATATCCAACCAAAATCCCATGTCCCTCTACTTCAGTGGGACTTCCAGGATTCTAGGGATATAAGGTAAGAAGAGATATTCCTTGAAAGCAGAAAATAAGATGTGCCTGGTCCCTCTTACCACCATGAAAGATGCAAAATGAGGACTGTTGAGTTAACAGAGACACAGATCTCCACAAAACCTGACAGAACACCCAGGAGGAGACTGGAGGCCACATATAATCACCTGATGAGGAAGGAGGTGTTTTCTGGCTGAAAGCAGAATCTGTCGAACAGGTCTTCACTGATAGTGACAGCTTGAAGACGGTAGTAGTGTCTGAGTTGATCTTTTCATGGTGGTGATAGACTTCTGGGTGGAAATCAACTGGGTAAGAATTCACTTTGTCTTGGGATTTGAGGAGATCGAAGCTACTTCCATGGAAGGGAAGGTGAGGTTGTCAGACTGTGCGGCAGCCGGTCCCATGGTGTCCACAGTCGGGAAGCAGTAGGAGATGAATGCTGGTGCCTCGCTTCCTTTCTCCTTTTTATTCTGTCTGGAACCCCAGCCCATGGTACCTCTCACGTGCAGTGCAGGTCTTCCCATTTCAGATTTACCTCTCTGGGAACTCCCTCAAAGACAGGCCCAAAGGTGTGGCTCCTGGGTGATTTCAAACCCAGTCCAGGAAACTGTGAAATTGAGTCACCATACTGACTTATAACTTATAGAGATGACTTACAACTAACTACTCCTATGTAAAGCCCACAAGTCGACTGTTTAAAGGTTATTTTTATTGAAATGTAACTCCCATGGGATAGGGGCTGGAGAGATGGCTCAGCAGTTAAGACACTGACTGCTCTTCCAGAGGTCCTGAGTTCAATTCCAGCAACCACATGGTGGCTCACAACCATCTATGATGGGATCTAATGCCCTCTCTTCTGGCGTGTCTGAAGATATCTACATTAGTGTACTCACATACATAAAATAAATAAATCCTTTAAATAAAACCCCTGTGGGATAAACTGCAGATGTAAACGTTAAGTCTGTTAATCGCCGACAGATTTGATTCTTGCTGTACCATTGCCACTGTCAAGATATTGGATAAAATCACTCTGTGCCTTCTCTTGATGACCCATCCCTCACACTGCCTCCCACCCACCCAAGAAGCCACTTATCTTCCTGGGGCTACTATAGATGATACAGAATTGTATATCCAAGGAATCACATCAAATGTCCTCTTTTTGTCTGTGTTCTTCAATACACCTAATTATTATGCAGCTCATCTGTGGTGTGTATCCGTGGTTCATTATTTTTACCATCAACATTTTATCTATCTCTAGAAAATAAATGTTTAATTTTAGAGTGCTGTTACTTTTCTACCATTATAACAAATTAAATAATTTAAAGAAAATTAGCCTATACAAACAATAGGTTTCTTTTGTCTTGTGGCTTTAGAGGCTCAAGGTCATGAATGGGGAGGCCCATTACTTTTAGGTTCCTGGTGGGGGTGCTGTGTGGTCATGGGTGCAGTGTGGTAGGGGGTGCTCTGTGGTAGGGGTGCTGGATGGTGGGGATGCTGGGTGGTGGGAGGTACTGGGTGGTGGAGGTGCTGGGTGGTGGGGATGCTGGGTGGTGAGGGGTACTGGATGGTGGTAAGTACTGGGTAGTGGGAGTGCTGGGTGGTTGTGGGTACTGGGTGGTGGTGGGTACTGAGTGGTGAGTGTGCTGGGTGGTGGGGGTGCTGGGTGGTGGGGTGCTGGGTGGCAATTTTAGGGAACATGTAGCAGACAGGACTTCTTGCCTCATGGCTAGGAAGCAAATGAGAAAACAGGAAAGATGCTTTCATGGCATGACCTGGTGACTGAAGGTCTCCCCATTGGGTCCCACTCCTTGAAGGTTCCATCAGTTCTTAAAATCACAGTTCTAGGACCAACCTCATGGGCCTTTGAGACAGTCAGCATCTAGATGAGAGCAAACAATTTTGGGGTTACAGAAGTTAATGGCACTAGATGCTTCTATACACAACACACACACTAGGTTCTTTGAGATATAATTCTAATGTATATTTTATTCATTTAGGGCTCATCTTGAACATGGATTCTGGGGATCTGAACTCTGGTGCTTGATCATGAGCAGGTGGCACTTCATCTCCACAGCACTGAATCTTATTTAATGGTACAGAATACAGCCCCAGCGGCCCATACATTTGAATGGCTGGTCCCCAGTTGGTGGGACTGTTTGGGTAGGATGAGGAGGTGTGGCCTGGTTGGAGGGGGTGTGGCACTGGGATGGGCTTTGTGCCCCCTCCCCTCTCCCTATTGCCTGTAGACCAGGATTAGGGGCCCTCAGCCCCATGGTGTCTTCCTGCCACCACGCTCCCTGCTATGATGACGATGAACTAACTCTCTGTAACTGTAAGCAAGCCCCTAGTCAAATGCTTCACAAGAGTTACCTTGGTTGTTGTGTCTCTTCATGGCAATAGAACAGTAACTAAGACACAAGCATAGCTAAACGTTCCTCTGTTGCTCCTTTCAGATCTTCCCAGTTTGTTCGGAAGCTCTGTTGTTGGGTACATGCACATTTTCGGTTGTGGTGTGTTCTTGGACAATTACCCCCACTCACAGAAGTCACCCAACAGAGGCTATTTCTTGTTCTCAATTTTGTTTTGTCCGATGTGAATACAGAGTTTCTAGCTTTAAGTGGCTTCAGTATCCTTTAACTTTTAGGTTTCCGTATCCTTTAACTTTTGACCATTTGGCCTTCCATACAGTCTGTTACAGCTGAGATAGGTTGGGTCTTGCTTTCTATTCATTCTGGAAAATCCATTGGTCCGCTAACACTTAAAGAGGTAACTGAGCTGAACGCCTTGATGTCCGCTGTCTTAGTGGCTGCTGTTCAGTTCTTGTTGTTTCTTTATTTTTATTCTTTCTCTTGAGCTAACAACACATTCATGGTTCAGTTTTATTTCTTCTTTTTCTCTTGGAAGAGCACTGTGAGTGCTCACCACAGTGTTTGCAATATATATTTAAATTAATCTGAGTATACCCTCAAATAATACCATGTCACTCAAGAATAGTCTAATGGCCCAACAGCGGCATGTTTCCCATCCTGACCTCTTAGCCTGTGTAATATTTTTGTTATCTCAATTTCAAGCATACTAAAGCATATAATAAATTCTTCTTCTTCTTCAGGCAGTCATTTATGCTTTAGTGCAATTAAAATTAGCAAAGAAAATTCATGTGATTTTTATCTTTATTTCATTTTAAGAATCCTATTCTTTTGTGTAATCTTAAGACTCTACTGGAGATTCGTTTTGCCTGAGGAACTTCCTTTTAAATTGAGTGTGTGTGTGTGTGTGTGAAGGTCAGGACAACTTTATGGAGTTGTTTTTCTCATTCTACCTTTACACAAGTTCCCAGGATGAATCTCAGAGTCTCAGGTTTGAGTGACAAACACCTTTACCTCATAATCCATCCTACTACCCCATCCTTTGATACTGTGCCTTAGCTTAGGGTTACTATTACTGTGATGAAACATTACATACACAAGCAAATTCAGGAAGAAAGGGTTCATTTGGCTTATACGTCCACATAATAGCTCATCGCTGACAGAAGTTGGGACAGGAATTCAAACAGGGTAGTGACCTGGAGGCAGAGCTGATTCAGAGGCCATGGAGGGATGCGTGCTACTTACTGACTTGCTCATCATGGCTTGCTCAGCCTGTTTCCTTATAGAACCCAGCACTATCAGCTTTGGGGTCATGTTGCCTACAATGTACTGGACTCTCCCCATTAATTGCTAATTAAGAAAATGCCTACAGCCAAATCTTATTTTCTCAACTGAGGCTCCCTCCTCTCCAGTGACTCTAGCTTGTGTCAAATTGGCATAAAAGAAGCCAGCACATATTTATCATGGTAAGAGAACAAGCAATAAGTGCCTCCAATTTTATTTATCTGAGGAAGTACCTACTCCCTCATTCTCCGAGGATATTTTCAGTTGAGTCTGGAATCTGGGTTGACATACTTCTTTCCCTAGAACCTATGGCACACTGTACATTGATTTACAGCTGTCATGCTTTCTGGAAGAAAGTATGCAGTTGGTCTTATTTTTGTTTCTTAGTAGATATTTCTCATTTCTTTGGATTTCTTTAAGATCTTCTAAGTTTGTTTTTCAGCAGTCTGAATTTACCTTCAAACAACATGTGTCATAGTGAATAACATAGCATCACACTTTCATTTTTATGTGCCTATGTGTATGGGTATGTACACATTAGTGCAGGTACCAGAAGAGGCCAGAAGAGAGTGCCAGATCCCCAAAGCTGCAGTTATAGTTGGTTGTGAGTCACCTGAACTAGGGTCTTCTAAATCCCAGTTCATCACAATGATTTAAAATTCCCTGTTAGACATAGTCCCATAATCTAGGCCATCTCTGGGCTTGGTTTTTGGATCTTCCTTCCTTCCTTCCTTCCTTCCTTCCTTCCTTCCTTCCTTCCTTCCTTCCTTCCTTCCTTTCTTTCTTCCTTTCTTTCTTTTGTATTTTGTTTCTTGCTTTTACCTTATGATTTTTATTTGAAAGCTGGACATTTTTTCATAGGACACAAGATGCTGAGGTAAATTTTGGTTTTGTGCTTAGACAGATTTGTACACCTTTTCTTCAGTGAGTTTGTATCTGTTGCTATGGTTACTCTCAGTACACTGAAGGCTTTGCATTCTCATATTGCTACTCTGCTTTCAGGTGCTGGTGATCCGGAACCCAAAGTCTGACCCTCAAATCTCTGCCTAGGGTCTTTCTTTGTGTCTGAACACCCCTCCCAAGCCCACTGCTATTTTCCCTTGGAGCTTTCTACCTTGAAGTGGCTTGTAGGAACCGGGCCTCTGATGAGATTAGTCTTTGGTCCCTGGTAAGTTTGATGTAGAGTAATCTCCAGGGGAAGAACTTGTTGCATAATTGTACCATTCTATTATATCTGCATGGTCCTGTCATTACCCAAACCAATGCTTTACATATATGTATATGTTTGTGTTCACATGTATGTGTACATTTATGTGCATGTGTGTGTACAAGGCAAAAGGTCATTATCAACTGTTTTCAGTTGCTCTTCTACTTTTTGAGATAGCAACTTTCACTGAACCTGGTACCCAGCAGTTCATCCAGGCTGGCTGCAGCAAGTCTTTGAGATCCTCTTATTTCTGTATCCTGCATTAGGATTACAGGTACACACCCTTGTGCCTGGTTTTTAACATGGGCTTTGGGAATCCACACTCAGATCCTCATGCAAAGCATGCTCATTGCCAGCTGTGGTGATTTGAAGAAGAATTATCTCCCTTGGGAGGAGTGGCAGCCCTTAAGGAGTGGCACAATTTGGAAGTATTAGAAGGTGTAAACTTGCTGGAATAGGTGTGGGCTTTTGGGGGGGGATGTGTGTCACCAGGGATAGGCTTTGAGGTTTCAAATCCCATGACAGGTCCAGTATCTCTCTCCTCCTGCTGCCTGTGGATCCAGATGTAGAATTCTCAGCTACCTCTCCAGCACGATATCTGTCTGTTCTGCCATGATTCCCAACATGACACTGATACACTAAATCTTTGAAACTGTAAGCAAGCTCCAAATAGATGCTTTCTTTTATCATAAGAGTTGCCTTGGTCATGGTGTCTCTTCACAGCAATAGAATACTAAGACAGAAGTTGGTTCCAGGGAGTGTGGTATTGCTGTGACAGGCGTGACCAGAGTACTTTTTGGTGGACTGTGGGGTTTTGGATTACGGAAGCAGTGAGTGCTTTAAGTGGAGCTTAATGGGCCATGCGAGTAGGAACATGGAAGACAGTGATGGGGGTGATTTGAACTGTAGGAGCCCAGCTCAAGATGTTTCAGAGGGGAAGAATATCAGTAGGTAGCCTAGAGGCCATTCTTGTGATATTTTGGTGAAGATTGTAGCTACTTGCTGCCTGTGTCCAAAATATCTGACTGAAGCTAAATGAAAGAGTTTTTGAATTAATGGCATTGGCAGAGGAGATTTCAAGACAGCTTAGTATTGACTGTGTCCCGTGTTTATTAGTGGCTACTCTTACACAGATCTATAATGAAAAGGAGCAAGCTGAGCAAGGAAAACTACAGAGTGTGTGGTTTTAGAAGAGAAGGAGCACCATGTATGTAATGAAGTGAAGTCCAATGCTCAAGGAGATAAAAAGAAAAAAAGGTTAAAGAAAAACCTAACACTAAATGGAAAAAAAAAAGGGAGTGGGTGACCTTAGGGCAAGATCCCACCCAGCTAAGCTTCCAGTGTGTGGTAAGGAGTTAAAGACAATTAAAGAAAGGCTTAAGCAGTGAAACCATGGAAAAAAGAAAACCGATGAAAATGTATTTGAACAAGGGGCCCAAGTTTCAGCCCCAACAAGCAGCAGAACTTGGCAGCTCCAGCCACACATTTTTGGTTTTAGAGTCAAGGGTATAAGAAAAGAGTCGTGGATTCTCCCTCCTCAGCTCAGGAAAAACACTGATGCCAGGTGTGTCTCAGGGGTGGCCCTGTATGGAGGCCCAGAGAGGCCATTGCTTGAAATTGTGAAATTCTGGATTTTATTATAGACTCCAAGATGTTGGAGACCCCAGAGTCATGGGATACCTGCTAAGGAAAGCTGCTAACCTGGAGTAGAACGAGAGAGAGGGAGAGAGAGAGAAGTGTTGTAATCAACAAAGCTGAAAGTAGTTGGAGATCTGAAGAGTGCTTTAACATCAGACATGAGATGCAGATTTTGGAGTTTGCCCAGCTTGTTTTCAATCTTGCTTTGGCCCAGTATTTCCTCACCACACTCCCTTCCCTCCATTTTATAATGATAATGTATATTCTGTGGCACCTCATGCTGGAAGTATGTGACCTGTTTTCAATTTTGATTTTAAAGGAGGTTACAGTTAAGAGTCTCAGAAGAGACTTTGAACTTTTAAACAGTGCTGATACTGTTGTGCTAGACTATGGAACTTTTGAAGTCGAACTGAATGTAATTTTGCATTATGGTATGGTTAGAAGTCTATGGGAGCAGGGGCTGGAATGGAGTATGGTGGTTTGAATAAGAATGACCTCCATAGGCTCATGTATTTGAATGCTTAGAGAGTGGTACTACTGAAATGATTAGGAGGTAAGGCCTTGTTGGGTAGGTGTGGTTTTGTTGGAGAACACAGTGTCACCAAGGGTAGGCTTTGAGGTTTCAAAAGCCCATGCCAGACCCAGTCTCTCAGTCTCTCAGTCTCTCTCTCTCTCTCTCTCTCTCTCTCTCTCTCCCTGCTGCCTGTGGATCTAGGTGTAGAACTCTCAGCTTCTCCTTCAATACTACATCTGTCTGCATTCTACCATTCTTCCTGCTATGCCAATACTGTACCTCTGAAACTGTAAATCAGCCCCAATTAAATGCTATCCTACATAGGAGTTGCCTTGGTCATGGTGTCTCTTCACAGGAACAGCACAGTGACTGACTTACCAATTGAGCGATCCCCCAGCCCCAATTTTTTGTTTTTATCTTGAGTCCTTGCCTCAGATGAAGTAGGTTTTCACCAGTACCTATGACAATATTTTCTTTGCTCTCCTCTCTATACATGGAGGCCTATGGCTACTCAAGGACACTGGGAGGTGGGTGTGCTGCTTACGTTTGTTTATTTGTTTGTCTGTTTTTGTCAACTTAACACAAACCTGGAGGTAACCTCTACTGGGAAAATGTCTCCATCAGATTGCCTGTGAGCAAATCTGTGAGTCAGATTTTTGTATTAATGATGGATGTGAAAGGACCCAAGCCACTATGGGTGGTACCACTTCTGGGCAGGTGGTCCTGGGTGGTGTAAGAAAGGTTGAGCAAGCTCTGAGAAGCAAGCCAGTAAGCAACATTCCTCAGTGGCCTCTGCTTCGGTTCCTGCCTCGTGGTTCCTGCCTGAGTTCCTGCCCTGGCTTTTCCTTTATAATGAACTCTGATCCAACACATCATCCAAAAAAAAGGAAGGAAGAAAGGAAGAAAGAAAGAAAGAAAGAGAGAGAGAGAGAGAGAGAGAGAGAGAGAGAGAGAGAGAGAGAGAGAAAGAGAAAGAAAAAAGAAAAGAAAAGAAAAGAAACAAGACAACCACAAACCAAACCAAAAAACATCTCCCCCCAAATTCCAAACCTTTCCTCCCCATGTTGCCCTCAGTCACCATGCTTTATCACAGTACTAGAAAGAGAACTAAGACAGTGAATTCTTTGGAATTTCCAGTGTGTCACAGCCATTGCCTAAGTGGTCACTGGGGGAAGTTTCTTTTTGTCCCTTGGCCTTCCCTGGGAGGCCCCAGTGAGATTTTGTATGAAGCAAGCTCACTGCATCCTGGCCATCCTGAGTCTGAGTTGGTGTTGCATGAAGAAGTTCACTACTTAGAGGCAGATGGCCAGCGTTCAAGAGACACCAGGCAGATCATGTCCTGGTTACATCACCTCAGAGAGAGCCTGAAGGCAGATGTCCTGGCCTTGGTACCCTGAGGCAAGAGCCTAAAGCATTGGCCATCTCCAGGACAGAAGAGGCTGGCTCACATAACCAGCCCCCACCTGGCTCCAGGAGACTCTCAGCATAGTCTGTAGATTCCTGAGACCTGTGAGCAGGAAAAGACTCAATTCAAAGTCACTTGGAGAACTTTGAAGGGGGAACACCCCCGTAACTTAGCTTTTAAAAAGTTGACTTGCTTCTCATTTGGGGCTAATGTGGCTTCTGTGTCATTGACTTCAGCTTAGGACATTCCTCTTCACAGGGTCCCATCCTTTTCCCAGGCCCTATTGCCAACAGCAAAGTAATAATGTCTGACCTTCTTGTCCTGGCATCTGCCATAGACTCTACTTTCTATTTTCCATACCTGGTAAGGTGCTACCCTTGTTGTCCCCACCAGCTGCTCTCTTGTTAAGCATGTATGTGCCTTACACACACAGGTGTGTGCACCAGCACATTCATATCTATGGCAAACCACGCGCATACATGTATGCATTCCAGCCTTATGTACATACATGTGCATGTGTGTGTGCACATCTATGGCAAATACACGTACTTGCAGATGTATATGCTCAAGCACCAACCTTATGCACACACACACACACACACACACGTGTGTGTGTTCATACCTATGGCAAACATGTATACCTGCAGACAGGCATCTTCAAGGACACTCACTACTCCACTCACACAAGTTCTCCCATCCTTCCTCTTTGGATCTTCCCAGTGTGAGAGTCCCACTTCCAATCTTATGTCCATATCATGAGGCTAAAGGAGAGTGGGCCTGAGCTGAATTAAATTCTAATCATCTCTGGAAGGAAGCCAATATCACAGGGGATAATGACAATGATTTAAAATGTTGAATGCCTGAGTGAGGGAGTGGGTGGTGAGTGGGTGGGAGGTGGATGCTAAGGGACATTGCAGGAAGAGAGGGTCTTGGTATATAGATCCTGTTCCAAGCTCCACATCCCCAAAGTCTCCATGCCCATGTGGGAATCTCTGGGGAGAGGGGGGGGTTCCCACCACGTGGCCCACATCTGTTGGGGCCTCAAGGTTCTTGAGGAGCTGAGCTGAATTCAAGCTCCAGTCCCCTATCCCCGGTCATGTGATCCTACATGAGAGAAATGTAGTCCTCCTGTAGCAGGCCGGTTCTCCCTTCTGCAGACCGGAATCTGGACAGGATGAATGTGGAACCCCGTGCAAAAACCATTCTGGGGACTACAGGACCCTGGCTCAGCCGCTGGGATTTCTGATCCAGCTAAAACCTGGGGCCCGCCGTGTCCAGCCATGTCCAGCATGGCTTCCTCCCCTGCATCCCAAGTAGAGCTATGGCGTGCAAGCGAGACTTCCCTCACTCCAAACCAGCCTAGCCTGCTCCAGAACTCCAAGCCGAAGGAACAGAGTGAGGCTCTCTCTTCTCAGCGAATGCTTAATGGGCCCCAGGCTGGGCAGACTTGACAGTTGTAATGAAATCGGTTCATTACACCCTCTACACAAGAGCCGCTTAATGAACATGCAGCCCAAGGCACTGAGGCCTCTAAGCAAATGCAAATGGAACTATGTACACGGCCATTTAATTAGCAGGGAGTGGAGGCAATGGAGAGAGAGACACCAGAGGGTCAGGGGGCTGGGAGGAGAAAGGTGTCAGGAGAGGGGTAGAGGGGGTGGGGAGGAAAAGAGAGAGTGAGCTGGAAAGGGGATGGTACCTGGGAGGCTGGGGAGCTGGGGGCATGGTCAGCTTTCCCCTGGAAGGCGAGGATCCCAGGCCCTTGTTTTTGTTACATATAGCACTGGGGGCTGGGGAAGCCACCATGGAAGAAGACACATGAGGTCCTGCCTCCCTGGGATTCACAGTCTGATGGAAGAGGCAGGCATTCCGCAGAGCATCCAATCGAATCAATGACCCCTGGAAGCTTAGGTGAGCTTCCACTGTAAGAGCCTGCTAAGGGATAGGCAGAGCCCTGGGGCTGGTCTCATCTCCCAGTCACAGCTGGCTGCAGGCCTGTGGCAAGTGAAATAACTTTCTATGCTCTTAGTTCCTGTCTATTAAACGGAGATCCTAGACAACTGCCAAGAACTAATTGTTTATTAATAGACTGCCATCCTTACAAAAGTGTCTAGTATACAGTAAGTACCCAATAAATGCTTGCTATTATCTTAAAAGCTATAAATGGAAAGGAGAGATGAGAAGCCCTGATCTTGATCAGTAAATTAGAGTGCTTGTCCCCTTGGCGGTGCCATGAAACTGAGTGCTGAAGAAGGCCAGAAGTTGGCCATATTGTATGTGAGGGTCCCCAGAAGCCATACTTCCTTCCTTCCCTCCCTCCCTCCCTCCCTCCCTTCCTCCATCCCTCCCTCTCTCCCCTCTGCCCTTCCCTTCCTCTCTCCCTCCTTCTTTCTCTCCCTCCCTCCCTCCCTTCTTTCTTTCCTTCCATCTCTCTTTTTTTCCCTTTCTTTGAAACAGTGTCCCCTGTAGCCCAGGCTGCCTTTTAACTCCCTATGTAGCCAAGGATGACCTTGACCTTCCCAAATGCTAGGATCACAGGCATGTACCGCCATGCCCCATCTCAGGTTGTACGTTTTTCTGGGGATCTAACCAGAGCTCTGTGCCTACTGGGCTAGTCCTCTACCAGCTGAGCCATATCACTAGCTCCCAGCCCCCACCCCCCTTTTGACTCATTCCCTGTCAGCAGGACTGAGTCCAAGTTTGTTCTCCAGAGTGAACAGGCCTGGAAAGCACTGTACAGGCCACATAGATTGATAGTTAGGACCAGGAAGAAGTGGGCATCTGGGGCCACAGGTTCTGTAACAGGCCTCTGGGGAGGGAGGGACAGCACAGGGCAGTGGAGCAAGGTGATAACCACCAGGCTCTCCAGCTGAGAACCAGGCCTCCAAGACTCCAGTCTCTAACCCATCTCTTTCTGACTGTAGCTATTCCCCCGGGGCACCCAAGCAACCATGTGACCCTCCTCTTGACCCCAGCAGCTCTGAGAAGTGACCAAGAGCTTGTCTGTCCCTTCCTCCACCTCCATATAGGAATGCCCTCTCTTGGCCGCCTCTTGCAGAGACACAAGATATCAAACTTGTGACAAGCCCCACCGCCCCCTCCTTCCCAACCCTGGGCTGGAACCCCCTTGGGAGAGTCCCTGAACATCAGCTGCCTGCACTCCTCTGCGCCTGATCTTCCCAGAGCAAAGAAGCACCTACCCCCACCCCCCACCCCACCATCCAATTAATGCAATTAGAAGCAGTCAGGTTGTGGGATCTGTGAGCACGGTGAGTGACTGGGAAAATTACCTCCCTGCAAACATCTCAAATTTAATTTCCTTCCATAATCTACAAACTAAATAAAGAAAGATAAACTTTGTGCTTGCTCCCTTCCTCTCTTCCCACAGCCTCACCAGCTGGCCCGAAGGAGTCATGTGACTGGGCCCTTTCACCAGGGCTCAGCACAGGGCAGTCATGGATGCGCACACATATTCAGGTCTGCACGTGTATGTAAGTTCCCCCACACCTATGCCCCCACATATATGAATGTACAAACATCCATGGACACACATGTCTATATATGCACATGCTCTACATGTCCTACATGTATGAGCTCATGTGCACACGCACACACACACACACACACACTCCCCAGCTTCAGCTCTTCTATTAAGAGCTGTGTGGCCCTGTGTGCCTCAGTTTCCCACCTGTCACAGCATGGAGGCTGCTGCTCTTCTCTGCCAGCCTCCCTGCTTCATTTACCCTGAGCCTAACTGGCTGAAGAGGAGGAGGTTGACAGAGCATCCAGGAAGAGAGGGAGGGTCCACCTGTGGGCAAACAGCTCACCACCAGCCATGTCTGGGCCCAGAGCTGAGGGCAGCCAGGCAACAGCTGCCTTGCTGTCCAAGCGCATGCCCATGAACCACTGTTCACACTGAGAGCATTGTCATCAGCTTCCAGAGGTGGCTGTATCCTCCAGTGTCGCTCTGCCCCAGGCCCTTGTCTGCATGGCCCAAGCAGCCCAGGCACCATCTGGTCTTCAATTTCCCTCTGAGAACAAGGTTGGGCAAAGCCTGGCTCAGGTAGCAAGAGGAGGCGTGTCTGGAGCCAGGAGGCAAAGATGCCTAAGTATTCCTGGAGTTTGTCCATCTGGGGCTGGGACCTGGGGTCACTGTAAGAACCAGGTAGCCATAGGTTGGGAGGGGTCTTGAGTCACCAGATGGAAACACAACCTTCAGGGAGGGCCGAGAGCCAAGAGAGCCGGACAGTCTGTCCCTGTGAGCCACAAGAGGCCTGGTAAGCCACTTCCTGTTCAGGTCTAGTTTTGTATACTCAAGGAGGGCTCAGGTTTGTATACTCAGGAGGCTGATATGGTGCAATGGAGGGTCTTGAACTGTGGGCAGGGAAGCTGAGGAGGTAATTGTGGAGGCAGGCCTGGTTTTGAATCCCAACCACTAGCCCTGTTGCAACCTCCTTCTCCTTCCCAACAGGTTCACTTTTCTGTCACACAGGACAGGAATCTGCCTGTGGCTAGCGACCCAAGACACAGAAAGGTACCTGCAGAGCCAGGCAGGTGTTTGCTCCATCTCCTCTGCATCCCATGGGGGCTGGCATCCTGGTTCCGGATCTGTGCCCAAGAGATGTGGGTTAGCCTGGTACAATTGTGAAATGCTAACCCTGCCTCCACATTCCATGGCCGTTTCCTCCAGACATTACTCCAGGAGGGAAGGTGAAGGTTCCTAAGACTCAAGTGGTGAATGAAAGGTCACCAGGAGAACAGAACTTGGAAGGTTCTTGAGGCTCTCTCCCCAGCTTTACATAAGGGAGTGAACAACTGAAGACTCTCAGCAGCCTGATCAATTGATCTGGGGACAGTGGTGCTGTCTGCAAGCTGTAGAGAAGGCTCCAGGGCTGCAGGTTTTCCAGCAGCATCACTGGTGTGGGGAGGGCTTTGGTGACGAAACTGTCCAAGCTCCTGCTAGTAACCCCAATAAAAAAGCCATTGGTTTTCTAAGTTGGACATTCGTGCATTTGATACTTAGGTCTGTCATGTGTATGTGTGTGTTGTTGTTGTTGTTGTTGTTGTTGTTGTGATGGTGGTGGTGGTTGTATTGTGTCTCTCCAGCAAAAGTCTGACATACCGCAGTGTGTCTGTGCTCTGGGATGCTTTTCTGACTTGTGTGGGAAGAACAGTTGAAGGCCTGGCTGGGGCACCGTGAACGAGAACCCCAGGAAAGAGGCTGTGTGTGCAGGCTGTGTCGGGCTGACTGATGAGAACCGCAGTTCTATGGTGCGATAGGAGGTTACAGGTCCTGACCCTCCACCCCTGCCCTGCAGGACCCCTGAGCAGAAAGGTTAAGGGAGTGGCTCAGAGTCACCAGCTAATGCTCTGTTCTTTAACCTGCTCTGGAGGTGGGGGTGCATCTGGACCCAGAACCCTAGATTCTTCTCCAATGCCATCCCTCCACCTTCAGGCCAGGGGGAGCCTGGGAACAGGACCCAGATCTCTGGGGGTCTAGACCAAATGTCCCACAGAGCCATCTCCCAAAGGCCTGGACCAGGGCTGGGCAGGGGAGGGTTAAGGGCAGAGCTGCCCTGGCTGTTAGTGTTGAACTTGCAGTTTCCAGAGGCCGCAGGAGCTCCCGAGCAAACATTTTCTCTCCTAATGACACTGCAGCAGATTAAGGAGGGGCGCGCCTCCACAGCGGCATTAAAGAACAGCCATCCATTATCCAGAATTGTCTGGCCTGGCAGCTGGATTAACTAGCCCCCAGACCTGGTGCAGAAAGCCTTTCTCATTTCTACCATCAGCAAATCCTGCCTGCTTCTCTTGGTCCAGGTTCGGCGGAGGGAAAGATGTCAGGAATCAGTCTGGGAGGATACTATTTCAGGCTGAGGCTTGGTTCAACATAAAAAAAAAAAAAATTCTTGTAGTCATAGTGGGCCACAGGAGGAGAAGCCACACTGCACTGGGCCACACTTTACTAAAGGGTAGTTTGAGGGTAGACAGCTTCTGGTAGTGAACAGGAAGAGCCTCTGGGAGCCGGCGTGGACACCGGTGGATACGGTTTGCCTTGATCTGTCCTGTTCCAGAATGTGCTCCAAAGGCCTGGATGCTCAGAGCACGAATGGATTCGTGGTTAGAGATGGGTCCCTACCTTGTCTCTGAGACTCTGGGGGAAGTGACATTCCTTACAATGCTTTCACCGCTTTCACTGATTAAGGCCCTACTGTGTACCAGTTCATAAAGCAGCTTTCCACCGAATCCCCGATGAGTCTCCGCTGCAAACAGGTAGATATCATAGATACAAGAGCACCTACAGAGAGACAGGGTAGCACAGGCTGCCAAGTGGCAAAACTGAGGTCAGGGCTGCCCACAAATTTGTATAGTGAGCTGTCTGTGCCTCCATTTCTCACCTATAAAGCAGGGATGTCTCTCATAAGAGGTTGGACAGCGCCCCTGTGCCTCTTAAAATACAGTAGGCATGGGGTGGGGGATAGGCACAAATGGGCACAGACACGCGTGAGTGCAGATACAGGCACACTTACCCACGTGGAGAAGTCAACATCTGTGCTTCTGGAGTCTGTGGGCCCAATTCAGAATGGGGTCATCTGCTGAGCAAGCATTCCAAAGAGCAAAGTCTGGGCTGGGATGAGCTCAGCTGGTAGAGCTGTTGCCTAGCATGTTCGAGGTCCTGTGCTTGACTGTCAAAACCACATGAATTGGGACTGTTGGAGGTAAGCCTGTAATCCCAGCGCTGGAGATGTGGAGGCTGGGAGGATCAGAGGTTCAAAGTCATCCCAGCTACCAAACGAGCAAAGTCTGAAGTGGGGTCTCTCTTTCCAAGTCTATGATATATTTAAACTCTGCCAATGCTTAGCTGGTGAGTATAGACTCTGCAGGACATATCACAAGCATAAAACATTTTATCCTGTTCCCCAATCAGGGGAGCACGATGCAGGCTGAGGATTGAGGCTGGTGTGCACAGACGTCCATGGCTGCGTTGAAGGAAACAGCTGATGCTTGGGAAGAATCCAGACGTCTGGCGTGGGAGGAGAAAGGTGAGCTAGCCTGAGGCCAGTATGAGTCGTGGTTATAAAGTGTGTCATAACACAGGAACAACGGGGCCAACCCTGCACCAGAAGCTCTCCTGTAGGAGCTGACTTTGTCAGGGTGTTTTTGTTTTTGTTTTTGTTTTTGTTTTCAGACAAGATCATGTTATGGAGCACAGGATGGTCTGGAACTTAGCATATATAGTCCAGGCTAGCCTCAAACTCACAGTGCTTCTCTCCTGCTTCATCCTCCCAGACTTGGACTACAGGTGCATCTTACCGTGCCTAGCTGGTCTTTGTTGTTGTTGTTGTTTTGTTTTGTTTTGTTTTCCTGAACTAAAGCCATGCATGCTATAACAGGAGTGCCTGCAGTTGGTGGGCCACACACATTCCAGGAGAGTGAGAGATGAGGCCCAGCCAGCAGATTTATAAATGCTGTCCAATGTCAAAGGTCGGATACATCTTTGGTAGGCAATGTGCTCCTGAGGTCCCTGCCAGGGAAAGGGGACTGTGGCGTAGAACCCAAGCTTGGTTCTTATCTAGAGCTGCCTCTCACTTACGTGTCTGGCTCTGCTGACTTCCTGGGGGGATCTGTGGTCTGAGTCTGGGGTCCGCCTCTTTCCTGGATTCTGCTTTCCTAACTTTTTTTTCAACCACTTGAATCCTCCCCCATCTTATGATCTCATTATAGACATGTGCCCAATGTCCCAAGCTGTGGACATCACCATGGCTCTGTGTCCAGGTGCCAACAGGAACACTTCTGCAAGTCCTTCAGACTAGAAAAGATCTTGTCCTTGTCGTGTGAGACGCAATGATGGACTCAGGAAGGTTGCTGTCCAGGGAACCCAGCTCTGCCCCACCAGACCACACTCTGCTCTTAATTGCTGTTAAGACCCTATGATGGTCAACCATCTCATCTCATGCACACAGAATACTTGACAGCACAGACCACATGCTGAGCTATAAAACTTACAAAGATGATTCAAAGCACAGGAACCATACAGAGCATTCTCCTTGATTTCAGTGGAATGGAATTAGAAATCAATCACAAAAATGCCACCAGACACCTCAGACACGTCTGGAAATTAGACAACACGGGTCTATACAAACAGGGGATTTATGTAGAAATCACAGACAAGACAAGAGGGCTGTTTGAGCTGAATGAGAATAAAAACGCATCAAAATTTGTGAAATGCAGCTAAAAGAGTCCCGAGAGAGGCGCACTGAGTCTAAAATGCTTACAATCAGAACTTAGAAAAAGTTTAAAAATCAATAATCTACATATCTTAAGTTAGAGAAAGAATAGGAATGTATATTATCAGCAACAGACAGACAGTGATGAATACCAATAAGCTAGAGCTGGTTCTCGGGAAACAGTAAGAGTCGTCCTTCCGACAAGGCTGACAAGTCCTCACAACCAGCAAAAAAAGGGAAAACCAAAAAATTTCCCGGAGTCAGCGCAGATGGACAATGCTAAGGTGGCCCAGCATTTGCTGTTGTTTAGTTTCAGGGTTTGTTTTATTTTTTTCTGAGACAGTGGCTCACTCTGGAGCCCAGTCTGGCCTGGAACTCATAGAGATCCTCCTGTCTCAGTATCTCGATCTCTAGGATTACAGGCATGAGCCACTATACCCTTTTGATATAAGAGCCTTTAACAGTTTAGGTAATAATAATCATAAGAGAATCTGATAAACACTGTCATCTAAATGAACCCAACTGCTTCACTGATGTGAGCAACTTTCTTTGAGAAACACAAATTATGAAAACTATCAGTGGAGCATTGAACCAGCTCAGTATCTACTAAAGAAAATTGAATTTGTGATTTGAAACTTTCCCATAATGAGAGCTACAGGTTGGAGTGGCTTCTCTGTTGGATTCTCTTCAATGTTTACAAAATTATATTAACATTATACAAATTCTTTTAGACCTTAGAAGGAGAGAGTGAACACTTTCTATCTGTCATCAAAACTCATGACACGAAACCCTGACGTACACGAGAAAGAAAAACAAGAAGCCAAGGATCTGTGAAGACTATGGATGCCTGGAGCTGGGAGATTGTGGAGTGCAGTCCCCAGGACTCATACAGAAGCCTGGGTTGATAGGGGAGGGCGGAGACAGGAGAATTCCTGAAGCTCATTGGCCAGACAATGTAGCCAATCGATGAGCTCCAGGTTAAGTAAACTACTTCATCTCAAGAAATAAAATAGAGGCACACACTCATACACACTCACATATACACTCACATACACACATGTTCACACTGTCACATACACACACACTCACATACACACACGTTCACATACTGTCACATACACACACACACACACTCACACACACATATACACACATACATACACACACACTTACATACACACTCACATACATATACACTCACACACACACACACTCATACACACTTACACACTCACATACACATACGCTTACACACTGTCACATACATACACTCACACACATACACACACACACACACACACTCACACACACACACACTCACACAGACTCACACACATGCACACGCACACACACGAGCGTGCATGCATGATCATGGAAGAAAAAGAGCAAACGATGTAGACAGATGTAAATCTGAAAACACTGTTGAGTGAAAGAAGCCAGACTCTGCTCTCGGTCTCCTCTATGAAAACCTGGGCTATAGTAGCTCAGTGGCTGCCCAAAGGTGAGGTCCAGAGCGCATGCACTTTCAGCACGTGGGCCTCAGAGCATTCACGATGCCACATAACTGTGGAGCATCAGTTATTTTTCTCATTTCCGTGACAAATAAATAAATAAATTAAATTAAATTAAAAAATCGGACAAAAGCCACTTAAAGGGGCTGGTGAAGTGGCCTGGCCGGCAAAGGCACAGATCTAGCAACCAGGGCTCAGTCTCCAGAACTGCTCATGTAAGAGAAGGACTGACTCCACAGTCTTGTCCCCTGACCTCTCCATGTACACTGTGACAGGCACACGTATGGGCTGACATTCCCGAGATTAGGTTATAGCACGGCTGCCACTGCCCTGCTGGGTGCCTGTTTTCTGTTGTCTCTCTGGGAGAGGCAGCTGCCTGGTCCTCCATAGTCCTTTGGAGAGAGAGCCACGCAGGAGCTTGTTGGGAGCAGGTACTCCCTTGCACCCACACCCGGAGTTGGCTGTGACCCTGATAAAGACTTGCCCTTGATTGTAGCCCTGTGACACCCTGAGTGTGCTGGCCAAGCTGGGTCACTCCCGCAGAGACTGGGAGACAGGAAATGTGACTGTCTGCAGCTGGGCAATTTGTTTTGTTGTGATCTGGGGTTTTGTGCTATGCCAGAGCTCTGGGAGGTCCCTGTCTTCTCCAGCGGGACATCCATCTTTCTCTGAAAGGACCCATGCTATCTGACCAGCGGGAGGCTAAGTCCAAACAGCCAAACCTGCTTCCACTCTGTTTAGTGAAGCAACCCCAAGCTCACACTAGGTGAGAGATTCACAGCACAATAAATTTAACTTGTACAATCGTTCCAGCTTTTTATACTTCCAGATATATATTTTATAATAGAATCTTTTTTTTTTATTTTGGGGATGCTGGGAATCAAACCTAGGGTCTCATACTTGCAAGGCAAGCATTCTACCAACTAATTGGCTAATTCCCAGTCTCTAGAATCCTTCTCTACTATGTTCCTCCAGAAAACCAGGGTAGAGAAGGCTGTAGAAGAAGGACCACAAAAGATGCCTACAACGGCCCGGACAAGGTCTCCGGCACTCATTGGGGGGATCCTCTTGTAAGCCTACAGGAACCCAGGCTGGCTTTCCAGGAGGGCAATTTCACTGTATATATCAAGTGTTTTGCCATCGTAGCCATTAGCCATTCTGAACTGACGAGCTCAGAAGTTTATCCTCAAAATGAAAGCAAAGGTGAACACAGATCTGTGTCCAACACTGGCTGGCACGGGGTCGCTGTAGCAGCCAAGGTGGGGCCGCCTTCGCGCCGAACAACAGACTGTGGATTTGCTAAATCAATTATGGGTAGAGAATGGCCCTGCAGGAACACCACACTGCCACAGGATGCTCGAGTGATGAATGTTATTTAAAATGGAACTTTCAAAGATAATTTATGTGAGGAAAGGACTTGTAATTTAAGAGTTTGAGAAAAAACAGCTTATCAAATCAGATATAGGGCACATTCCAATGCCATGCTAATAAAACGCCGAAGGACTTAGACGAAAATACCAGCAACTGTTGCTGCTGGTGGGGGAATCTCCATTTCCCCTGCACTTTTCGTGCTTTCCAAGTTTTCTACGAGGAGCACCTGCTACTAAAACATTATTTTGCATCTTTAAGTGGAGATGCTCTGTAGCTCCGCACCCTGCAGGGCCTTCTGGGTTAAGCTCCAAGCTTGAGTTTTGCCCTCTCTCGGGGTCTTCACTCGAGCACGCTGGGTCTGTTTGGCACCCAGGCTGGGTACCAGTTCTCTCTCTGTGTTCTCTGGGCTGTCCTATCCCTATGTCCTGTGGAGGCAGCTTTCTCACAACCTTTCTGTTGATGGGAGAGGAGCCGTTTGAGAGGTGCTGGGGAACCCTCCCGTAGGAGTGAGTCTCGAACCCTCTGGCAGGAGTCTCTCCGCATCCCCTCTGTTCTTCTTGTCTGGAAGTGGCCGTGACTGGCCGGGCTCCTGCAGCTGCACTGTGTCCAGAAGATAGTGTTACAATGACGGTGTGTTGTAGACGATGGAGCCAAAGCAAAGAGGGAGTCGGCTATGTTGACACAATTCCACAGCAACCATAGAGGCCCTAGGATTCTTACATCTACAATTTTCTTAGATGAAAGAGAGACACGATTTTAATTTATTTAAGAAACTTTAAAAATTCTAATTAAACAGTCAAATGTATTTCCAGGGCCAAAGATAAAAGAAGATTCCACAGGAGTTTTAACATAATTTTTTTTTAAATCTCTCTTGAAGCAGGCGATCCCAGGGAAACGGAGGTCCTGGTGACTCCAGGGATCTTGGGGTAGCCTGGGCTACCACCTTATCAGCTAACATGCAATAGCAGGAAAAGTTAACAGAGCCAAGAGTCTTAATTTAATGCCCCTTTCTGCAATGTCAGCCACCTCTCTGGTGTCCAGAGTTGACCAAAGCAAGGCAGACACAGGTCCAGGTCACAACATGAGGAACTATATGACAGGGTCACACAGCATTAGGAGTGTTAAGAAGCTCTAGGCTTTTAGCATCAGACTGGGGCTGCTGAGACATCCAGCCTTATGGACTGGACAACTGGATTCTCAGCATCTTTGGTGTGAGACAGCCATTGTTGGAGTACCCGGAGGGTATTGTATAAGGCAGTCTAATAAATCTACTTTTAATATACAGTCTTTCTGTCTTCTCTTTCCCCCACAGAACCCTAACACTTGCACAGTGTATCAGTGAGGGCTTCTATTGCATTGAAGAGTCACCATGACCAAGACAACTCTTATAAAGGACAACATTTAATTGGGGCTGGCTTACAGTTTCAGAGGTTCAGTCCATTATCAAGGCAGAAGCATGGCAACATCTAGACGGGCATGGTGCAGGAGGAGCTGAGAGATCTACATCTTCATCCAAGGGAAGAGAGGAGCTACTGTCTTCCAGGCAGCTAGGAGGGTCTCAAAGCCCACCAACTAACAGTGACACACTTCCTCCAACAAGACCACACCCACTCCAACAAGGCCACATCCACTCCAACAAGACCACACCCACTCCAACAAGGCCACACCCACTCCAACAAGGCCACACCTACTCCAACAAGGCCACATCCACTCCAACAAGGCCACACCCACTCCAACAAGACCACACCTACCCCAACAAGGCCAAACTCACTTTAACAAGGCCACACCCACTCCAGCAAGGCCACACCCACTCCAGCAAGGCCATACCCACTCTAGCAAGGCCATACCCACTCCAGCAAGGTCACACCCACTCCAGCAAGGCCACACCCATTCCAACAAGGCCACATCTCCTAATAGTGCAACCCCCAGGCCAGGGCTTATTCACACCACACCCCATAAATCTGAATTCACACGGGGTAAGGACAGCTTTGTTTTCTTTGGAGATTTTCAGTGTGCTGTTGTTCACTTTAGCTTCAGAATCGATTTCCTTGAAGCAGGTTGCTGGGATTTGGGTTGATATTGTGAATCTGTAGATAAACCTTAAGAGACTTGTTGTCTTAGTTACTGTTGTATTGATGTGAAGAGACACCATGACCAAGCAGTTTATGGAAGAAAGCATTTAACTGGGGGCTAACTTACAGTTTCAGAGGGCAAAGCAATGACCATTGTGGTGGGGAGCACAGTGGCAGGCACCAGAGCAGTAACTGGGAGCTCACTCACACCTGATCCACAAGTTGCTGGCGAGGGGGAATGGGGGGGGGGAGGTCTTAGAAGGGCTTTTGAAACCTCAAAGCCCATCTCTAGTGTCATAGTTCCTCCAACAGGGCCACCCCTCTAATCCTGCCTAAACAGTTCACCAACTGGGAGCCATACATTCAAATATATGAAACTATGGGGGCCATTCTCATTCAACCCACCATACATGCCACAACAATTTGGAGTGTGCTTAATCATGGTACTCTCCATTTCTTCAAATCTCTTTAATCCCCAGCCATGTAATAATCTTTCTCTTTTAACTTTAGTAGTGGGAACATGTGAACCCTGGGTTCAATTTTAGTATAATTAGTAAATAAATAAATAGATAGCTTCAACCTCACTATTGACTTACTAGAATATATTTTAAAATAGTGAATATTTTAGCAAGTGTGATGCCTATATGAACTGATTACATAATTTTTCATGTACAGTTTTAGTTTGCGTTTTAAATGTATGTGTTTGTATGTGTCTATGAGAGTATGTGTCAGCTGTGTGGGTGCCCACAGAGGCCAAAAGAAGCCTTTGGACTTGAAGCTGGAGTTATAAGGTGATTGTGAGCCACACAATGTGAGTGCTGGGAACTGAACCTGGGTCCTTTGCAAGAGCAGCCAGTGCGCATAACAGCTGAGCCATCTCTCCAGCCCTCCCTCACTTCTAGTTTTCATAGAACATTTCCACGTTTTCTCTCTGGTACCTTGTTTCTCTCTCCTTTTTATAATTGTCTTAAAGCAGTGATAGCATCTACACAAATTCCATTTCAGGCAGGTTGTGACTTAGGAAGACACCTTAGGCTGTTCTCTGGTTTCAACAGGCATGTGCGTACACGCACAAGCGAGCACATGTGTGCGTGCACACACATATATACATACATATACACACACTCACACACTCACATACAACACACTCATACACATACACACACGCACACATACACTCATACACACACGCACACATACACTCATACACACACACACACACATGCACTCACACATACATACACACACACACACACACACACACATAGACACACCTCTGTTGGGTTTCTTCGGACTGAAGCTAACGGTTTTCATACAATGTAAAAATTGTCATATATCACTTTTTAGCTCTCCCTCCCACACACCTGTTGCAGGGACTCCTGTGTACTGTGTCTCTTGTCTTGGTCCTATTGGTCACTGAGGCCCACTTCTTTTTAAAATAGCCATATTTCCTGTCTGTGTCTATCTTTTGATAATTTCTATTCTGCTCCATAATTTGTACTCATTTTTATTCTACGGCGTCTAATCTTTTGATGGTATTTTAGTAAAAATCTCATATCAGAGACTGTACTCCTCAGCTCTGGGAGATTTGTTGATGCCTCGAATCAATGTTTATTATTTTTCTGGATAGAGACAGTGCACATATTATGTGAGATTTATATCTAACTATTCCCATTTGGGTGTGATTGAAGTGGTATTACTTTTCTTATTTTAAGTTTCAATTATTCATCACTCCTATATTGGAAAATAACTGACTTTTGTACCCTGAGACCGTACCGCGAGACTTGGGGGTGCCTACGAGGGCCACGTGGCTCACTCCTACCTTATGAGATTTTGCGGGAAACGGCACGAAGAATCACGCTTTTTGCAAATGGAGGCAGGTTTATTTCTTCCTTTATGAGCTGTACACCTTCCTCCCAGTCCCAGAACCACTTAGCATGCCGGGCTAGCACTCCGCCCCCAAGCCACAGCCCAGCTCAAGCTGCACTCTGTTGTGTATTTGTTTCCTCTGGTCTTTCTAGAGGATGTCAGATGGCAACAGTAAGAAGAGACGCTTTTGCTTTATTTCCAGTTGTTGAATACCACATCCATCCGGTCTCTCTCCATTAGAGATATTATCCACGGGTTCCTCCTTCTCGCCCAGAGATGTTCTTTGTCAAGGAGAAGGAGTTCCTGACTCTTCTTTGTTCTCTGGGATTTGCTTGTGAATGGGAATTGGATTTTATCAAACATATTTTCTGCACCAGTGATATTCTCACACAGATTTTCTTCTCTTGCCCGCTGATTTGGGTAGATCTCCGTGAGTGATTTGTTGTTTTGTTTGTTTGTTTGTTTTTTAATGTTGAACCAGCCTTGCATGCTTGGAGTAATTCCTTCTTGGTCACAGTCTATAATCTCCTTTATGCATTCTTGATTTGATTATCTAGTAATTTTTTTCAGATTTTTTTTTCTGGTTCTTCATGAAAAGCTGTCATGTTTCAGTTCCTAACAGTACCTTTTACTGGCTTTTGAGCTTGGAGAGACAATGGCCTTGGCCTGGTATTTTTAATGCAGCATTTAATATCCTACATTAAGATGTCAGCATGTGTCAATACTCACCATTCTGAATAGAGATAGTGTGGTCTGCACAAAGCCAGGGACTGTTTGTTTGTTTGTTTTTTTAGAATTGCTGTTCTTCTATTTTGAAATTTTTATTTACTTATGTATGAAGTGTTCTATGTGTATAAATAGTGCATGCCAGAAGAGAATATCAGATCCCATTATAGATGGTTGTAAGCCACCAAGTGGTTGCTAGGAATTGAACACAGGGCCTCTGGAAGAGCACTTAACCACTGAGCAATCTCTCCAGCCCCACAAAGCCAGTTTTTAAGGCAAATATAAGACTGTCTGGACCATAGGTAAGAGCTCAGAGTTGAACAATTTGAGCTGTGCACTGCTCTGTACCCCACTCACTCTTGTATAATAGAGCCAGCACTACACAAAGACCATTCCCTGTGCTTGGCTCACTTCTGATACATATGCTATGATGGTTTGAATAGGTTTGACCTCCATAGATTTGAATGCTTGGCCATAGGGACTGGTACTATTAGGCAGTGTGGCCTTGTTGAAGGAAATATGTCACTGTGAGGGTGGGCTTTGCGGTCTCCTTTGCTCAAGCTACACCCAGTGTGGTATGCAGTCCCCTTCTTTTGCCTGCAGACCAGCTGTAGAATTCTCAGTTCCTTCTTCAGCACCAAGTCTGTCTGCACATTGCCATGCTTCCCACCATGATGATAATGGACTGTACCTCTGAACCTGTAAGCCAGAGTCAGTGAAATGTTGTCCTTTATAAGAGTTACCTTGGTCATGGTGTCTCTTCACACCTGAAAACACACAGTCTTTTTTGTTACTGCTATTTTGGAACAGGGTCTCACACTATAGCCCCGTCTGTCCCCCATCTCATGGAGATCCTCCTGCCCCTGCCTCCCAAATGCTAGGGTTACATACATGAGCCACCATACCTGCTGAGTACACACATATTCCACTATCCATACACTGCTTCGTGTTGGAGATGAAGAACTGAGAGTTTCCAGGAGCTGCCGAGCGTCTCCCCTTGTTTTTTGTGGTCCTCTTGAGCACACCTGGTGTGGGCCAGCACATATCAGAAAGGATGTGGCAGAACACCCAGGTTTCTCACTTTCTTAGTAGGGCAGGCCTGTTTTCTGCATGGGCAGCAGGTCCCGGATCCACTGGTGAGCACGGCCTCTCAGGGCTGTGTCTCAGATCCTCAGTCATGGAAGAGGTATTCTTACCTTGCATTCACTTAAAAGCTGTGATAAATATTCATGATGGGCCATGTGCCTTGAAGCCCTTCTCAAATGCTCAGCTCACTAACAGGAGTTCCACTGTTCATTGTTCACATGTGGTGCTCATCACCGTCTGCAGCCTGTAGATCTGTGTCTACCTCCAAAGCTCCATACCAACTAAATACTAACTCCAGCCAGGCTTCGCACCACAGCCTTGTAACCTCACCTACTCAGGACTGCCTGGACTACAGAGTGAGTTCAAAGCTAGCCTGGACAACTTATTGAGAACCTGCTTCAAGAAGAAAGGGTATACTTGTTGCTCAGTGACAGACACTTACCTCAAATGTGAGAGTCCCAAGTTTAATCTCCAGTACCTCAAAAAAATGTACAACAACCCAGTAACCTCTCACCCCACCCTTTGCTGTTGTATTAGTTAGGGTCTTACTGCTGTGAACAGACACCATGACCAAGGAAACTCTTATAAGGACAACATTTAATTGGCTTACAGGCTCAGAGGTTCAGTCCATTATCATCAAGGTGGGAACATGGTGGCATCCAGGCAGTCATGGTGCTGGAGGAGCTAAGAGTTCTACATCATCTGAAGGCTGCTAGGAGAAGACTGACTTCCATGTAGCTAGGATGAGGGTCTTAAAGCCTATGTCCACAGTGACACACCTACTCCAACAAGGTCACACCTCCTAATAGTGCCACTCCCTGGGCCAAGCATATACAAACCATTACAATTGTCTTTTTAGGTGATGGTTTGATAGGAATAGCCCTCATAAACTGTTGCCCGCAGAGAGTGGCACTATTAGAAGGTGTGACCTTGTTGGGGGAAGTGTGTCACTGTGGGGATGGTCTTCTATGCTCAAGCTACACCCAGTGTGGCACACTGGCTTCTTCTGCTGCCTGCATATCAAGATGCAGAACTCTAAGCTCCTTCTCTATTACCATGTCGACCTAGATGCTGCCATGTTTCCCACCATAATAATGGACTAAACTTCTGAAACTGTAAGCCAGCCCCAGTTAAATGTTTTCCTTTATAAGAGTTGCCCTGGCCATGGTGTCTCCCTACAGCAATAGAAACCCTAAGTAAGGCTCTCTAGATGCAATGGCTCTCTGTGACTGACCTAAGTGACTGTCATAGTGTTGTCCCTGGTAGGATGGCTTACTTCACAGAGCACACTGCCTTCAAGGTTTATCCAGCTGTGGCAGGTGACAGAATGTCCCTATGTCCCTCTTTCTAAGACTGGCCAACAGGGCACCTTGTGTCTCTTTGGCACTTCTCTACTTCTCTGCCAATGACCCCTGGGATATGGGATTGCTTCTGCTTTGGGCTCTTGTGAATGGTGCTGCCATTGATTGTAGCTACACAAGTGTCTGTCCAAATCTTCGCTCTCAATACTTCCAGACCCCTAGCCCAAAGTGGTATTGAAGGGTTGAATGCCTAGTCTAGAAGTTTTGTTTTCAGAGGAACTATCCACTATTTTCCACAGCATCTGCACCAGCTGACCTTCCCGACAGCACACAGTGCTTTCTGCTCATCCATGCTGCTTGCTAGCTTCTGTTTTTCATTTGTTTGTATATGCAGTGGAACCTCACATCTCCCTGTGTGTCTCTGAGCTCCCACATATTGTGGGATATTCTAGTTTCATCTCTGTTGCTGTGATAAAATACCCAAACAAGAAGCAAATTTAGGGAGAATGGTGTTCGTTTCGGTTCACAGTTTGTCATTGTGGGAAAAGTCAAGGTAGAAACTTTAAATGGCTGGTCATCTCACACCCACAGAAAAGACCAAACAAACCAATCAGGCTTGTTGCTCTGTTTGATATCTCCACTCTGATACAGTTCTGAAACTGCCTATGGAATGGTACTGCCTACAGTAGGCTAGGTCTTCCCACATCAATTAACTTAAGACAGTCCTCTTCCTGAATGCCTAGATCAACCCAAGGTAGATAATTCCTCACTGAGTCTCTCTTTCTGAGTGACTCTATGTTGTGTCAAGTTGACAGCTGAAGTTAGCTGTTACTAATGCATTAGAATTCTGTTCTTGGGCAGTTATCACAAGCACTGTATATGTGTACCCATGAACAATGGCTCCACCCACAGCAAGACTCCCCAGCTCGCACGTCTCCCCATACCCCTTTGCACTTCACCAGCAAAGTACAAGTTCAGAGAAGAAACTATGAACAGTAAGAGAAGAGGCCTGAACCAAGTGCTGTCCAGTCTGAACGACAGCCCGGTCAGGAATCCAAGATGCTAAGCTGGATTCCACCATTGAGTGAAAAGTTGGAGGTGGAGTTGGGCCAGCGGGCCATCAAGGGAGAGAACAATATGCAAGCCAAGCTTTGCATGGGGATTCATATAGCCCTTTCTTCCTGGCTGCCCCACTGTAGCGTAGTTTCTACTAGGTTCCCTTGGATCCACGGATGAAACACACACACACACATTAGCTTATTTTTAATATGCTTTTAGCTCAATGGCTGAGCACTTTTAAGCCTCCTGCAGCTAATGTGCCCTTACTTTCACTCTCAGCTCAACATCTCTAATTCTGCCCTCATCTCAGTTGCATTTCTAACCTCCTACCTGCTACCCCAGGTCCAGTCAGGAAACTGGCCAATGGCCACTCCACATGAAATCTCACATGGCTGGCGACTCTATCTCCCTCAGAAGCATGGTGAATCTTTCTTCCTCTCCTGCATCTGCTAGCTTGCCTGAGGGAAACGGGAAGTTCTGCCTCTTCTGCCCAACCATTGGCTGCTAGCATCTTTAGTGATGGATCAAGAACCAATTGGGGAACAGGACCTTCAGCATTCATTCCAGATCAGAGCATCAGAACTACCCCCTACACCTCACCTTTACCATATCCTCTGTTCTGCTCCTGGTCCCTTCTTATCAGCCATTTCTGGATGGTTGCAGTTCAGAGCCTATATCACTAGGAGTCTTCATTGACCATACTGTCCCCAAGCATATGGCAGCCTCTCCTGACCACATGCTCCAGCCCATGACTAACCTCCCTAATCTCCCTAAGTGTTTTGGAAACACTCTCTTGGAGAGAGAGACTCACGGCTCTCCAGAGCATCGGGCACATAGTAAGGGACTATGAAAATGTACTTTAAAAAAAAATCACTATTTGTGTAAGTAGTAAATTCTTTAAGTTCTTGCGATGACTCTTCCTGATCTTCATTTGTCTATGAGGAAGTGAAGATGCCAGGGAGTAAGGCAATCTGACTGCCTGATTGGCAGCTGCTGGATTCTCCCATGGTGCCCAGGCTGCCTGGGGCAAAAGATCTACGAATCTAGCTGGACTGTCCTTCTGTCAGCACCAACCATTTGGAACCTTCCACAGACAACATGAGAAGACCACACAATGATGGCAGCTGACCACTCCAGATGCTGAAGGTGGAGCCTCAGTCAGGACAGCCTCAGGCAGTCTGTGCCAGACATTTTGCCCCCATAAAAGATGCTACAACCATTTCCACCTAAGCCAGAAAAGAAGCATGCTTCCTGGTAGTCGGGCTGAATTACTACTGCAACTGGTACTAAAGAGGCAAGCCTGTGATTGGTCCAAAACGTGTCTATAATTAATCCAAACAGCCCTTCTCTAGCTAAATTAGTAAACTGCCAGGCTCACCCCCTAGGCTGGGCAGGGAGCACTCTCATCCTGTCCATTTCTGTCACAAACCAATTCATTCTTCCTGCCTCCCAAGGTGCTGTGAGGATTTGTGTTTCAGGGCTGAGTGTGGCTCAGGTGCAGTGTGCTTGTCTGACATGAGCAAGGCCCTGAGTTCCATCCCCAGCACCACCAGAAAGTTCTGGTTTTAGAAATACCTTGCTCTAAGTCTTGACTCGACCACTTTCTGGATTCGTGGCCTGGGTGGGAGATACCCCATCCCCACTCAAACCTTTCTGTGCCCATTTGCAAATCCAGAGGTTGATTGTAACACTTTGAAGGGCTGTTGCGAAGTTCAAAGAAGACATTAAAAGAACAGCAAGACAAAAGAATCAGTGAGTATGTGCAGATATGATTGAATTCGACTGAATGGATATTGTGATAGAAATCATAACTTGTTAAAAGTGATTTAAAAGAAGAAAGGGCTAGCCAGTATGGTGGCTCTACGGGTAAGGACCCCTGCCCCAACCCCGAGGGCCTGAATCTCATCCCTGAAACCCACGTGGTGGAGGAGAGAACCAACTTCAGTGAGCTGTGCTCTGACCTCCACACACGCGTGCACGCCCTTCCCCAACACTATGAATTAAGGAGACTATGTGAGAAGGAGGAAGTCTGTGTAGCCCTGTACCAATTCCTTCTTGTAGGTTTTGTATAAGTGTTCATGTGTATGTGTACATGTGTACAGTTGTGTATGTGTATACAGATGTGTGTGTGTGTGTGTGTGTGTGTGTGTGTGTGTGTATGAGTGTACAGGTATGAGTGGTTTTGTATGTACAGGTTTGTGTTGTACAGGTATGTGTGTGTGTACAGATGTGTGTATATGTGTACAGGTATGTGCGTTTATGTGTGTGTAGGTATGTGTGTGTTTACAGATGGGTGTGTATAGGTAGGTAGGTATGCTTATGTAAGTACAGGTGTGTATGTGTGTACAGTTGTGTGTGTGTACATATATGTATGTTTATGTGACTACAGATGTGTGTGTGTGTGTGTGTGTTTAGATCAGAGGTCTACTTCAGGCATCATTTCCAGTCACTATTCACACTGTTTCAATGACAGGTCTCACTGTGAGTGCATCCCAGAGGTTCCTCTCCAATACCAGGCACCTCCAAACCCAGCCTTTCTTCCAGGGATTCCAGGAACCAAACTCATGCCTTTGTGGTTTCATTTTGCTGACTGAGCCCTGGCCTCGGCTAATTTATGCTAATTTAAAAGAATTGAATTTGAATTTTAAACTCATCTCCAAGGAAACACCCTATCATTTTAAACTTCCAGAAATTGGAGAAGCATCAAGGACCCTCCACAAACATCACCGGGTTTGTATTAGCCCGGAAATTTAAGTATCCGTCAAAATAGAAAAGCTGTCAATGATATTTGGCTACATTAACAGGTAACACAGCCAATAAAAATGTTCAGAATGCTTCTGGAGAAAATTATTGCAAGATATTCCAAGCTGGAGTGCAGAGGGATGCATCGCATTCACTAATGGGAGGGTTCAACACTTCTCCAGGTCTCCATAAAATTTCACTTAAAATTGTAAGAGCATATTTTGAGGAATTTGACATGCTGATTGTAAAACTTATAACAAAAAGAACCCATGAAGTACCAAAAAACACACCAGGAAAATAAGGCAGGGGCTGAGCCATTTCAGATGGCAAGGACCATGTGAGCCACTGAGCACATGGGGTCAACGAGAGGACTGTGTGTGGGTTGCCAGCAGAGGACTGTGGGTATCCATGCTGGCGTTCACCATGGAAAAGGGTGAACTACATTTCAATGATAGGCTGTCCAGATGGAAAAATAAAATAAAAGCCTAATCCAAAACCCCATGAAAATCAATTCCAGATGAATAGGGATTTAGACACGAAATGCAAAACTTTAAACATTTTAGAGGAGAATATGGACTATTTTTATGACCTCTAATAGCAAAATATTTCTTTCTCCCAAAGTACTGAAAGGACGCACCATGGAAGGAAGAGATCGAAAAAATCTGACTAAATCACAACAAAGATGATCTTAATTGTCTACAAACTATGAGAAAATAAACGTGCAACCTTGAGTGGGGAAAGATAGCACGCTGTGGTCAATAAACAGCTATTATCCTAAATAGACAAGGAACTCAGGAAAATCAGTAGGATGACAACACAGAGGGGGAAATTAGACACGAATGGGCATTTCACAGGGGAAACACAAAGACTTGTAATGGGTTGAAATTAGGGTTCGTTGCCCTCATGGTCAGGGAAGCTGATCTCATCAACAACACACAGACGGGCATCTCGGGGCTGGGGAGATGGCTCAGTTGGGAACGTACTCGATACCCCAAGCATGAAGATCCGGTTTTGAGTCCCATGGCTCAGGTGTGTGTAGCATGAGCTTTTAAATATCAGTGCTGGGGAGGCAGACACGGGTAATCCATGGGGCCTGCTGAGCAGCCAGCCTACCCTACTTGGGGAGCTCGAGATTCAACAGGAGACCTTGTCTCAAAAAAAAACAGGGTAGGAAGCATTAGGGATATGGGACTTCTGGCCTCTATATGCAGGACATATGTAAATGCACACACAAGTAGGCTGGTATTTGGTATTTATGCTCACTCTCCTGGCAACAGTCCTGATACCTCTTAGACTCCAATCTGGGTTCAGAGCTGTAAACCTTACACAGCTCTGCTGGGAGGGAAAACAGGTGCAGCCACAGAGCAGAACAATTTGTAACCAACCTGTGAAGTTGAACAAACATGGTCACCACATGCCAGCAATTCCCCTTCTCGAACATTCCCCCAGAGAATCTGCTATGCAGGTGCACGGGGAATTCGTGCGGGGAATGTTCAGAGCCGCCTGGTCTGAATAGCAGATAAACAAGCAAGAGCTGCCCCAAAGAGCAACAGTTAGATACATTCAGAGAGCCCAAGGAGGGGAGAATGGAGCTATAGAAGGTAAGAATCCCGAGAGCACCGCACCTCCAAGGAGAGTCACGGCTGCGCATGTCCACACAGCACACTGCTGTGAAATGGAGAAACAGGGCACAGAGGGCCCCTTGCATGGTGGGGACATTTCCACAAAAGTCATGCCAGCAAAGGAGAGAGCATCTGCCTCACATAGAGAAAGACAGAGGAACACAAAATGCAGGTGAGTATTTCCTCTGGGAGGCTGTCCAGAGGGATGCCCCTCCACACTCTGGAAACAGCCTCATTCCGCAGCATGGATTGATTCACCAGATCTTCACAAAAAATCCAATATAAGACCCAATTTAAAGTGATAGATGAGAGGTCTCATGCACACAGTTGAGGATGGCGGAGACAACCTGTGCTCTCTCTGGAGTCGAGCCCCACCCTGAGTCCTTGGCTCACTTTTCCCAAATAGCTTTCTGTGGCTATTTGAAGCTGAAGAAACTGGCTTCCAGAGAGGTTAAGCGGCTTCCCTCAGGCCACAGAGGAGGAATGCCAGAGGCTAGCCCGGTCTCTGTGGCTGGTGGTCCCCATCAGCTACTGGACCTCTGACTACAGTAGCCCCTGCTTCCTGCTGAGTGACACCCTAGGTTTCTGCTGTGGTGACAGAGCCAGCCCCTCTCAAGTTCCCCCAAGCATAGTGCAAACACTCCCCGTGCCTTCTACAGGGGTCAGCATGAGGGGAGGGGGTGGAGCTAAAGGAGGGGCGGGACCTGAGGCTGGAACTGTAGTGGGGGCCTGGAGATAAGGTCCAGGAAGTAACCTAGGACCTGAGTAAGAGGTGGAGCCTGGGACCTGAAGAGAGGAGATGCCTGGGACTAGAGTAAGGGGTGGATCCCATGCCTCAGGTAAGGAGGAGCCTGGAGTTGGAGGCTAGAGCTGGCTGTCAGTGTGAGCTGCCTACCATGGAGAACAAATCAGAGTCCACCTCTAGGGTTCCTGGATTCATCTGGGCCTACCCTACTGCAAAGGGTATCAGCAGGTTGGAAATGTTCTGCAAGACTTGTAGTGTAAGAGAAGACAAATTAGAAGACCTGTGGAAAGCAAGCTGTCAAACGGGCTAGGTTGCATCCAACTGGGGCACTTCCTGTGACCTCAGATTCCCTGAGGTGGGTTCTTTCTGTGACCTGACTTCCTTGAGGTGGCTTCCTCCTGTCATGTGACCTGATTTCCCTGAGGTGGGTTCTTCCTGTCATGTGACCTGATTTCCCTGAGGTGGCTTCTTCCTGTCATGTGACCTGATTTCCCTGAGGTGGGTTCTTCCTGTCATGTGACCTGATTTCCCTGTGGTGAGTTCTTCTTGTGACCTAGCTTCCCTGTAGTGGGTTCTTCGCCATTCTGAGCCATAGTTCCCTCATCTGCAGAACAGGAGTGGTGAGAGCCCTGCCTTCTCAGGTTGCCTTTTTAGGTTGTTGAAGGAAGGATTGTGCCCATGGCTGCTGCCCCCTACTAGACTGATCCCTCTCAGTGTGACTCCATCACTATCTTATCTTCTGAGGAGTATTTCTAAGTTATGTTGATACCATCAAATATGTACTATAGCCGCCCCAAATCCAACTCCTCTCCTACACCTCTCTTCACCCCCAGCTCTACTTTGAGTCTCATCCCAGAGCCTTGGCTGAGGACAAGGACAAGGACTCATCACCTGGAGACATGCAAGGTGCACTTAACATGGGGAAGCCATTCACTTCTGCTGCCAGGCATGAGGGCAAGTCAGGCCACTTGCCACTTTCAAGGTTGGGCTGAGCATGGCAGTTTCTTCCTCCCTGAAGAGGGGGTTCAGGCCTGCTTCTGGATCCAAGAAGAAAATGGCCTCTGAGGTATCCTGAGGGCCAGCATGTGCCTGGGCCTGCAGTAGACAGATAGTAGTTGCAGTTTGTGACACCCGTATACAGTGGCACTCCATGAGTTTTGTGAGCAGCTGTGTAGAACCTGGGGCAGGGAAGAGATGGGGCCTCAGACCCTAGAGGGGCCTCCTCTACTTCCCCTGCCTAGGGCCTTTCCTGCTTGGGCCTGGACCTGAAGGTACCTGGCCAGGTATCTTTCCTGCAGCCTGCTTATCTGCACCCATTAGCCCTATGACCCAGCTCTAGCTGCTGATATGCCCAGCCTGGCAGCCTCTGTGCAGATGAAGGGTGGGAAGGAGAAGAGGTATTGGGTCTGCCCTGGGTGACGTTGCATGGCACATCTCCAACCCTTAGCTAAAAGAGCTTAGAGCTGGGTATCCCTAGGCTGCTTGGTGGGAATGAGGTGAGCCCATGTCATATTCTAGGCTCCTAGGGGAAGGCTTACAGCCTGTTGTGCTCATTTCTATTCCTGTGTGTTGGGAGCTTCTGTTACAGCTTAGGTGTAGGTAGCCAGTGAATGACTGTTTGGCCACGCTGCCTCGTACAATTATCCTAGGTTTACAAACTCTAAAAGTCTCTGCCTGAGATCTGGAGTCTAACTCTTCCTGGATCCCCGCCATCTTCTGAGGACTACATCAGGGAATGCAACTCTTGCCAGTGCCAGCCAGAGCCTTTCAGAAGAATCTGTCCTGTTACTCAGGGTCACTCCTGAATCCCTAAGGTCATGGCCCATCCTCTCAGCCTCTCAATAGGGGCAGCCCTGTGCTGAGCACCCAAGAACCTATCCCTAGCAGAGACCAGCATCGTAACCCTAGCCTCCAGCCCAGAGATTGACTGCAGAGACTCTGGCTCCATTGCCGCCTGGCTGGGCTGTGCAACCTCTACATCTAATCCTTTACATGTCACAGATGCCCCATGTGGTCACTTTTGTGCCACAGCCAGGAGGCTCCTGACATAATGGGCGCAGCCTGCTTTCTGCGTTCTTCGGGTTACCGTGCCCTCTTATCTCCGGGTCTTTCCATATGCTGTGCACTTGCTGCTGTCCCCTCTGTCCTTATGCTTCTTCTCTGTGCTGCGAAATGTCAATTTCTGTGTTCCCCGTGGCTCTTGCTCTGCATCTCATCAATGCTAGTACAGGGCAATGCAGAGCGAGCCCCAGTCAGCAGGAAGTCAGCTTCTGAGAGCCAGCACCCTGCCTATGTCCTTACCAGCAAGTCAACCATCCAGGGTGTCCTGGGAGTCCTGGAGACAGGGTGGAATTGGAAGCACAATTGGGCTGGGAGCACAGACTTGAGGGTCAGGCTGGCTGCACATGAATCAGGCTCTGTTTGTGCTGGCCTGTGATCCTTCCCGAGTGGTACAATCTTTGTGTGCCTCAGTTTCCTCCTGGGAGATGGGATGGATAACAGCAACCCCTACCTCTTCAGGCAGCCAGAAATGAATCTGTGTGCATTTGCATATGAATGTACACTTTGTGGGGAGCAGGACACAAGACCTGAATACACATCAGGCAGATGCTTTACCACTGCATGCTGCTGCCCCAGCCTTGCACAGGCACACATTGAACCCAGGGCCCTGAAGTCTGCTGATTGCTACAGTGCAGCTGCCTGCCCCTCACTAGTTTGCAGATGAGGACAGCTTCTACCTCTCTTCCAGTCTTTCTAGCCCCCGTACCATCAAACCCATGTAGACCCCAGACGCTTCTAGAATGTTCTTTTATGGCTGAGATTGCTCAGGCTCACCTTCTGTAGGCACACTGTGATGAAAATCTGAGATTTGGGCAGAGAGTCAACCCCCCTACAGTGCAGTACAAGGTCTCCCTATGGAAAGTGCAATAGGGTCTACCAGATGGCCCGAGAGTAAAGGCGCTTGTCATATAATCCTGACAATTGACTCTTAAAAGTTGCCCTCTGACCTTGTTGATACATCTCCTTTCTTCTGGGAGGATGGAAATAAGTTCCTGACCTCCTCCTAGGGTCCCAATCACAAATCAAAACAGGATTCCATCACAGTCTGCCCAGGGAACCCCTGAGTTTATTGAGGTAACTGACAGGAGTGTGGGTGGCACTGCACCCTCCTCCAGCTCCTGTCTTCTTTCTGTCCCCTGTAGCAGAATTCCCCCACTCCCAATTGATTAACTAATAAAGACGTCAAGAAGCTAATCACTGGGCAAGGAAGAGGTGGGGGTTCCAGGTCCGGGGAGGAAAGCGAGAACGCAGGGGAAAGGAAACTCCTTTTGGCTTGGTCAGAGGGCAGGAGTGAAGTGGAGAGATGTAGGCCGGGGCTGTTAGTTCGGGTGGCAGAATCCACCAGTATCTGCCACCGGAAGATTTCTAGCATAGAGTAATTGGTGACTTTAGGATGCTTAATTTCGTGCCCAGCGATTGTGTTATCTGTTGATTCTCAACTAAGATTGGCTGGTGTTTTCCATTTTGCCGTGACTCAACTGAGCTCCAGGGAAAGGTAACCGCAGCCGAGCACTGGGCTGGTGAGAGTGCACCTCCAACTAGCTGTGGAAATTTGCGAGCACTGAGAGGGTTTGGCAGCAGCTAGCTGCGGGGAGGAGAGAGCGATTTCAGAGCTCTGGAGAGGCAGAGCCAGCGTTGGTGGGAGAGGCGCTGACAAGGGAAACATGTGGCCTCCGTACCGGGCTGGGAACAGACCAAGACCACAGGCCTATGCCTCCCCAGCAATAGTGTGGGTTGTGTTTTTAATATTACATGCAACAGTCCCCCTCTTCTACAGTGGTCCCTGAGCCTTGGAAGGGCAGACATGGATGTCGGACTTCTGTGTAATGAGGTACCAAACCCTCACAGCCTCTCATTCGTCCCATCCCCAGAAGATGACTGTGGATGGATATCAGTGTTATTCCTTTTGCTATAAAACACAGGATGGGAAAAAGAAAGAAAGTCCTTTGTGTCTCCGTGTACTGGATTGCCATCCTTGCTCCCTCAGGCACACTCTCTATCTCTCAAGTGGGTCTCCAAATCTGCAAAGCACTTGGAGGGTAGCATTATGTCATCTATATATCAAACCTTTTTTGTTTCTTGCAGAGGATAAGCAGGATGAAGACACGAAGTCATTGTCCATGGAAAGAGCCACGCTAGAAAGAGCCATGCCAGAGGCCCCTGAAAATTTATCTTTTATCTTGTCGTGCCCTTCCGACTACCTCACATCTTGCTAAAATTTCGTCCCTGGGGAGATGAGAATAATGTCATTAGGGTATCGGGCTGCACCTCCTAAGCCACTTGAGTGTGATTCTGCCCTGATGTCATGTGGTTTTGAGGTCTCAGAGAGAAGTAGAGGATACGGTCTGGGAAGAATCGGGAAGAGAGGCTCCATCTATGCATCGATGGGAAACTTTCTGCATGCTTTGGGGTCATCGTGCTCTGTAAGTGAAGCCCCCAGAGCTCACTAGGTCCCCAGGGATAAACTGTGATGAAGTCATGCTTCAGTTTGTGGTTAGGACCTTAGGAGGATGGAGAATGTTGTTCCAATCTCCCCCAGGAAGGCTAGTTTAGCAACAGGCTACCATATGTAGCATGGCAAGTGTGTGCCTGCATATGCACACACACACACACACACACACACTCAAACACAACAAATATTTTATGCATAATAAAAATGACCAAAACATAACAAGGACACTTGACAGTAGATTTCTAAAGCTAATAAGCATGTGACAAGATGGGAGGGGCACATGCCATAGAGCCTCTCTTCTCAGAGCAATGGCCGGACTGAATCAGATCAAGCAGCCACAGTCTGGGCAGAGTCCATCCAGTTGCCCTGCACTGTAGGGGCATAGGCAGGTCAGTCACCTCAAAAACAGTGTGGTGGCCTTCTCTAGACACGTACTGACTATGAGCTGAGCTTCTAGAGAATGTAAAGACACATCTGTAAGCAGTGGTTTCATTTGTATTAGCCCCAAAGCTAATACACTCAAAATGCCCGGTTTTGTTTGTTTGGTTGTTTGGTTGTTTGGTTGTTTGGTTAGTTTTTGAGTTCTCTCTTGAAACACTCTTAGCAAATACCTGCACATCAATACATTTGCATCTACATCAACTGCCACCCCATCTCTGGCCCCATCTTGTCCCTGGACTAATCACTGTGTTTTCCAGGGACATTTAGTACTCCTGTTGACCAGATCTGAGGCTCCACCCACTCAGGAACCCAGGACTCTCTTTTCCCTCAAGAGCAATGAGAAGGGAGAGGATTGAGTGGAGGGCCCAAGGGGGTGGTGCTGGGTGGGCAGGGATGTAATCTGTTTGTGATGGATGGAGTCAGAGTGAGGAGCTGATGTACATCCTGTTGGAACCGGCCAGCATCCCATAGACACCCATCCTCCAGCAGCTAATGATTAGCTTGCTGCTAAATGTCCTGAGGGATTCTTGTCTCCATTGGGCCCAGTCAGCTGGGGATGCCTGGGGTTACTGCCCTCCTTGGACCACCTAGTTGACACCGGGCTGCAGGATAGCTGACTCACTGTCTGTGTGGAACAGCCATGAAGTACCACACATACTCCAGTGCTCCCCACAGGTCCATACCCTTCCTGCCTTTCTCCTGAATAACTCACCCTACATCTGCCCATGAACCTCCTCCTTCTAGGGAGCCTGGATTATGACATCCAAGGGTCTGGCTCATCCCCGTGTAGGGCATGCCTCTTTCACAACTGGTTTTGAGGAGGACAGCCTGGACCTCTGAGGACCCTCTCAGACCCAGGCCCCTGCCACTAACCTCAGCCTCCCTTCCATTCGTGTCTTTAAGACTTCCTCATCTAGACCTCCTTCTGCTCCAGATTTGATTGACAGATGCTCCAGAGAGTGGGAAAACCAGGGTCCCCCAGGGCAGCCAGTGTCTGGTAGAAAATGCCATATCACTAGGCAACCAATAGATATTTCTTGAATTTGTGCAGATAGACAGAGCTAAGCTGATTAATATATTTTCCTTTCCCACGTGAGGCCTAGGTCTACAATGCCAGTGTTCTCGCCCCCCTCCCGATGAACTGGCTTTCAGGTCAGTACAGGGCTTTATCTCACAATGACAGTTCATTAATAGATTTACGAGGGGGCGAAGACGGCTTGGTCTGTCTAAAAGGCTTGTTTTGCATTTCTCTTCTTTTAATTACACAGTTATCTCCCAGACCAAGGCTCTTTGAAAAACCGAGAGAAATAGACCCCCTCCCTCCATCTGCTCCAGTTCCGAGAATGCAATTAGTGAGGGCGGGCGATGTGCTGGGGCTTCCTGCTCTGCTAGACCAGGATCCTCTCCAGGACTGCTGGTGGCTGGGAAGCTCAGTCACAATGGGTGGTCGGCATGGGAGAGACTGCTTTGAGCATGGGACTCAGTAGCTGAGGACGGCACTGTACCTCAAGAGCTACCGTTTCTTGGGTGCCTTCCATGTGCTAGCAGGTATGTCCTACCTGTGTTCTGAGGGCCACCCTTATTCCCGGATGCCTGTGAATGTGACCCAAAACATTTGTAGCCAACACTGTCATGCTATAACCTTCATTGTTACTGGTTTTAGATCCATTTTACAGACAGAGGAACTGAGGCAGTCAGCTGTGTGCAGGGCCATGGACTAGAGGTAGAATATGGGTATGGTTGTGGAAAGTCGGGGTTGACCTAAGGCACCCGGGCTAGAATGTAACACCAGATCTCAGAAGCTTCTGTCATTTCCACTCTCTCTTTCTACTTGGTAGCTTTTCTGGGCCTCAGCTACCTTGACGGTGAAATGGGCCCATCTCCAACACAGGATGGGTGTGTCTTAGGCTGGGATGTGTGTTGAAAAGGATGTTCGTGGAAGGGAAGATGCGGAGCTGTGTGAAGCGATGGACCACACTTGGCCTCTGGGTTGCAAACCAGGGTTGGCTCAGATCCGGCCATAGAGCTGGATGTTTGTGCGTGTGGAGCGAGTCACAACTTCAGATGACTTCACCCAGCACCTTCCCAGAGACCTCTGCCGTGGAACAGATCTTAGGAAATCAGAGTAGAGTCCCTGCCTCCTGATGGCTCATATGTGACACCACAGTGAGAGTCCCTGGTGTCTCCCAGAATGGGCAGTGCTGGGGGAGTGGGGGTGGCAGTTGACCAATGCTGACTGAAGAAGCCGAATCCCTAGTGACTTGGAGCAGAGCCTATGTTTTCTGTAGAGACTAGATACTAAATATATTAGGGCTGATTTGGGGCTTGAGGGACTCAAAAATGGGTCTAGAAAATGAATCAGGTGTGGTCAGAGGCGGGAAAAAAGCCCCACATCTCTGCCTTTAAAAAAAAATGACATAATCTAAAATGTAGTCCAGAAAAACTGAAGCCTGAACAGCATACAGTATTGATGCATCATGGAAGACTTGTCATGAACTTCTTTCAATCACTAAGAGAAAGGGGAAAGAGTTTCTAGCTCACGACCCATTCCAGAAGCAGCCACAGGCTACCAGTGAACAGCTAGCCATTGTTTGCAGACCATGGTTTGTTGTTGCTTGGTGGCTCTCAATCCCACCCCAGCCTTCCCTCGATGAGCCATGAAGCAATGCCCAACTCTGTCAGTAGAGGGCACTGAAGGGACACTGCGGAAGAAACAGTTTTGCATTTCTCGCTACTGTATCTCTCTCATTTGAGGAATCTGACCACAGTGGTGCACAGAGACTGCACAGCTCTTGGTAACCTCGTGGTCCATTCAGGGACAGGTGACCATGTGCCTGCACTGTGATGAGTCTGATACTTCCAGCTACAGTTGATGGAACATACCTCCCTCTTGCCTGCCTCTGGGGAGATGTCTTCTACCTGGGGTACTTGCCAAGCAGTTCCAGCCGGACCAGATAGCCTCTTTGCCACTGTAGGCTGAGCCTAGCTTTGGAGCAGGCCACTGTCAAGCTATCTTCCTCGCTAGCATGTCATATCCTCTAGTCACATCGCCAAGTAGGGTGTCTTTTCATTAAACTCTGTGACTCAGATTCTAAAAAAAAAAAAAAAAAAAAAAAAAAGACCCAGGCAGTCTGGGAACAATGGGGTCTTCATAACCAATGATCAGGATGGGCTCTGTCTGCCACATGGTCGTGGTTTCTGAGAACTCAGTTTGTTTGGCTGTGAAATGGGAGCATTGCCTCCTCTCCTATGGGCACCTGAGACCCTAAAGTGAGTTGGGGCTAGTCCAGTAGGGAGTATGGGTTGAGGAGCCAGGCCTGATGTCTGTATGCTGGACATTCAACTGCATTGTCCTGTTTCTAAAGGGTTACATGTATCAGTATGTAAATATCTATCAAGTTGTAGGGCCTGGGAGGAGTGTGGTTCAAACCATTACCTTACCCCCTACTTCCTTCTTCCCTTGGGAGGTCTCAAACCTCAGGCCCTTCAGCCTCTGGTTTCTTTCTTCAAATCTCTGGGGACCCCACAGGCTCTGGCAGCTGAGATGCTCTCTTGGCGGTGTCCAGGTACTCCCTCTGTCACCTCATCTGTGTGGTTACTATAGCAGCCTTCACAGCCTGGGCAGGGCTGAAGAACATAGGCAGGAACATAATGAGGCCACATAGTCTGATCTGTCTTCTGTTGTGACAGGTACAGTCCCCACAAAAAGGCTGCAGGTCATGAGCTCAGGTCCTTGGCATAGGGATGCTAGCTTCCACCAGGCTGCCTGAGACCCAAGCTTGGGGCCTTTGGGACTTCCTTTCAATTAACATCATTGGAGATCCTAGGCTAGCTAGGGATGCCCAGTGGTCCACACAGCCTGCCACATGGAGTCCTAGAGGCATGACCCTGCAGGACAGAGGTGGAGAGAGAGAGCCACTGTCCCTTGGGTCCTACAAGTGGAACTGGAACACTGCTGGTGGTCCCTGAGTCCAAGACTTGCATCTCTGCTCCCCTCCTATGAGATTAGAGAGCCCCCTGCAGCTCCCAGGACCCCAGTCTGGGCCCAGATGAGCCTAGGCCAGACAGGGTATTCCCAAAAAGCTGCTGAAATCGACAGAAGAGATGGCTTATCCTTTCTCCATGGCCAGATCTATAAGCTCTGTACTCTGGCCTTTTTCACAGCAGCAACTGACTCCAGGACCCCATCACAGGAGTTGCTGAGGCAGAACTGCGGTTTGGGGGGGGGGGGCATGGAGATATCCTAGAGGATCCCATGGGGAACCTGTTCCCAATATCCCAGCCACCTCCCCTGCCTGCCCCTGGGAAACCAACTTCCTTTACACAGAGCAGACCCTGACTTGCGGAGCAACCCTCCTCCGAGCCTTGGAGATGCAGAGGGTCAGACTGTGGTCATGGGAAGCCCCATGGAGAAGCAGGCTCTTTCTTGGGAAGAACAGACAGACAAGGAAGGAGGGGGTTGCTGCTCTCCACTCCTGCTGCTTCTTGTCTGAGCAAAATGCACCGGGAAATTTCCACCCGCATCCAGACTGTGCCCGCCTTCCTTACCGTAATTAATATCCCAGGGAAAAGATACGCTCAGCTGGGCGCCCATCTGCCAAGGCCTCGGCCTTGTGGGCTCTGTCCCTGGGGATTCAGGCTCCATTTCACCACTCTGAGGAGTGGGCGCAGGCATCCCTGGGGATGGGTTAACCTCACTTAGCTCAGCAGACAGCAGTGCTGAGGAGCCCCACGGGCAGAAGTAGTGACGACGTGCAGGGAAGGGAAGCCTGGGGTGGTGCAGCCCTGTCATCGGAGGGTGTGCATGGGGGAAGGGAGGCGTTATGAGGGGACGAAATAGATGCCTGTGCCGAGGTCTTCCTGAGGGAAGATCCAGCCAGGCTCTCAGGGCAACCAGGGTCGGGTGGAGATGGAGAACGAGAGGGGTTTCTGAGATGGCTGAGTCACCCCTTCAAGGGAGAAACTTGGTGGCTATTCCTTTTGGGAATACCCTGCCTGGCCTGAGCTCATCTGGGCCCAGACTGGGGTCCTGAGAGCTGCAGGGGGCTCTCTAATCTCATAGGAGGGGAGCATAGATACAAGTCTGGGACTCAGGGTCCAGCAACAGTGTGCCCGTTCCACTTGTAGGACCCAAGGGGCAGTGTCTCTCTCTCCACCTCTGTCCTGCAGGGTCCTGCCTCTAGGTGAAGTCAGGGGAGGAAGGAAACATGATGGAATCCAGAAACACAGCCTAACATGGCCCAAGACCATCATCCTAGCCTACTCCTCAGATGCTGAGACAGAAGGGGGTCTGGGACCTCCCTTTTCCAAGCTGTCTGTGCCTCCCATACTGGGCACGCCAGAATCCCAGCTTAGTTCTTAGAGTCAGACATTCCTTGATGGAATTTCGAATCTCAGCCCCTGAGCATCTTGCTTGTGCTTCCTCGAGTGACGGCCACAGGTACCTTGAGAATCTGACAGGGACGGGGGTGGGGGATAAAGAAGACACATGCCTGGAGCTTCTGTCGCTACACAGCCCCCTCCTCACTGTCCTGTGAATAGTAATCAGGGATCTTTCAAACACAGGAGGTCAGCACCATCCTGGGCTACCTGTCTTGTTGGATGGCTTTGGCAACTGAGGCCGAGCCTATACTGACCTCTTTTGACTGCCCACACTTGTACTCTGGTCCCTCATCGATGAGGAGCTAGCTGACAAGGTAAAGAGAGAACTCCAAGCCAGGATAAGCCTGACCAAGCATAGTTTGACCCTTGGCCAAGTGTCATGAATTTCCTCGGGGCAGAGTCATTTCATAGTAATGCAACAGGCCACTGGCTTCCCTGGACCCCCTTTATTCATCAAGGCGGGGGAGAAGAGTCCTGTCTGATGCTCTCCTGGAGGGGGAGCAGGTCAAGGAGATGGTGGGTGGACAGGAGATAGCCTTGAGAAAGGATGCACTGTCATAAATCCAGACAGGAAGAAATGATACTTTCTGAGACCGCAGCTGCAGGGTACATCCAATCACAGCACAGTCTACGGGGAACGAGCACAGGGTACATCCAATCACAGCTTAGTCTGGGAAGAAATAGCCTAAGTTACATCCAATCATAGCATAGTCTATGGGGAACTAGCATAGGGTACATCCAATCACAGCCCACTCTGGGAGGAACTAGCACAAAAAAAATAAGTCATAGATTAAGTAGATGTAAGGATAGGTGCCTCCATCCTCAGAAACATGCACGGGAAGATCCACGCCCGAGGTCCGTCCTCTCTGGAGTCCACCGTTTCTGCTCCTTGCTTCTTATTGCCCATCCCTGAAGTGGTTGCTCTGCACCACGCAGGGCTGACCTAGACAGGCTACTGCCATCCTAGAGGGTGCCTTTGTACTACTGAGTGGGTTGACAGCCACCTAGAATGAGTCTCTACCATCCCCTAGCCCCTCCCTGACACCATGAAGAAGCCAACCTAACTGGCCCCAGGGCAGGGCATCCCTATTCTTTCTGTGGCCCAGCTTCTTGTCTCTCATCCTGGCAACCGCACCTCCATCCTTGCCTGCCTTGCCGGTGGGTTCTATATTAGGACACAGACTCATCTCAACGTTTCCCACACCACAGCTCCCCCCAAAACAAACTCACGATCGTGACAAATTCTTGTTTTCCAGGGAAAGGTACCCAAGACGTCCTTATCTCTTCAGCTCTGTAACAAAGGAAGTAAATCCTAATTAAGAAGGGATACAGCCATTCTGAAACTGTTTTCCTGGTCTCGCACATCATGTGACCAGCAAGGGAGTATGAGAGAGAAAGGAGAAAGAGGAAAGAAAGCAGATGTGTAGCTGGCGTGGGGGGGGGGAGTGGAGGAGGGGGTAAGGAGAGCAGCGGGGCAGGGTGGGGGGCATCCTTTGAAGACCATAGACAGTCAAGCCTCAGGTCATCCCTGGCCTTAGGCGCCAGATGAACAGAGTGAGCCATGTCCATGTCTATATCTCTGATACACAGACACCACCTCCCTTCCATGTAGTAGGAGCAAGTTGATTTGTTCACAGGAAGTAAAATGTTCTCATGCTGTCCTGGGTAGGAGGTAGCTACTCAGTCCCCACACACGTGCTGGCATGGAGACTCCAGTAGCCCCAGGGATGGTGGTGGGATGGTGGCCACCAAGGGTGGAAGACCCCCTGCCTTTGTGATCATAAGTAGATTCTGGCTTAGTGTCAGACAGCTCTGAGCCTCGGGACTTCTTTCCCTTTAGGCCACCTTGAGCCAGCCTTGGTTCCTTCATCTTAGGAAGGCCATTTACAGAAGATTTCACTAAGTGGGAAGGATGCTAGGGTTTGATGGGACTCAGTTCTGGTCCTCCGGTTCTGCAAATATGGACAGCAGCCCTCTGGCTTGGTACACCTGAGTCCTGGCCCTCTGGTTTTATGGAGCCATGTCTTGGCTCCCTGGAGCTTCTGCCGCTGCTGCTGATCCCCCCCCCCATCTGCTCTTGATCATTCTTCTTCCTCTCACCTCCTCCTTTTCTTCTTCCTTCTTCTCCTCCTCCTCTTCCTCCTTTTCCTCCTCTCTCTCCCTCCCCAGCTGTCTTGTTTTAAGTCCTGGAGCAGGCTTGTGTTTCTGTCTCAGAACATGGAATAGATCATTGGGCAAATTGATTTATGGCAAATTGGTCATTTGGTGAATTGACCGTTGGTTCAATTGATTTCTAGCAAATCGCTGTAGAATCTCCACTGGGGCTGTTTAATGATTCAGCGAGGTCATGCATGGACGCGTTGAGAACCGGGCTGGCACTGGCTGCCACTCACTAGGTACTTCTGTCCATAGCACCAGCACCTATGGACAGGCTGGGAGGCCCTGCCGCTGCAGGAGGAACTTTTGGGCACTGAGCTGAGCACTGGACCCAGTAAGAACTTCTTGCTGTTCCAGAACAAGTCAGAGCAGGATCACCAAGAAAGCCAATCATGGGCTTCAGAGTAGAGCCTGGAGACCCAGAGCTTGACCCAGTCCCTTAACCTTCACCTTGGCTCCAGCGCTGTCTCATCAGCAATAGTCCGGGAAGGGCACAGAACCAGTCTGCCTTTGTTGGTGGTGGTGTCTTGGGGACTAGGGCACTGCTGGGAAAGTGAACAGTGCTTCCTGAACCTAAGAGAAAGGTGGGAGGGAGCAGGAAAGGATGGAGATAGGGAGGAAGAGAGGGAGAGAGGGAGGTAAAGAGAAGGGAAGGTCCTTTAGAGGAACCATCTTCTCCACAGGAAGTAGCCCCACGCCACTGTACTGGTGCTGATGCTGATTGCAGTACCCTGAGTCCACGGCTGTCTCTACCCCCTACTGTAGCAAAATCCCTGAATGTGACAGTGATGGATGACACAGGGAAGAGGCAGTGTGTGTGTGTGTGTGTGTGTGTGTGTGTGTGTGTCTCCCCTGCTGGGGTCTACAAGAATGGAGCATATTATAGGGTCCTTTACGAGCCTCCCAGCCAAAGCCTGGTTCCCTTCTGCCAAGTGGGACAGCGGGTGACTCACAGGACATAACGATTTCCCAGGATCCTCAGTTTCTCTCTCACTGTCCGTTATTGTGCCTGCCGGACTCTGGCAGAGCCGGTGAAAAACATGACAGGAAGTCAGTGCCCCTACGCCCTTTGCTCTGGCTTTTATCCACCTGATTGCATGTGGCTGGAACCCCGGAGGCCACTCAGCTGGAGAAATGTCAAAACTGTATTAAATTATTGGACATGAATGAGCAGTAAGAGAACACTTGTCACCCGCTGGCTGCCGGGTCCCCGAGGCTCCCACACAGCATGGAGATCAGCCTCCTGACCTGTCAGGGGTCTGAGTGGTCAACCTCTCTCACAGTCTTGTTCCTTCATCACACCTATGCAACTGGAGCTGGAGGAGGCTGGGTGGATCCACTCACAGTCTGTCCCAGGCAATGGTTACACACGAGCCCCATTAGTCCTACCAAGGAGGAAGGTGTTCAATGCCCACAGACTAGTTCATTGAAGGCAGATTAGAGTCTTCTCTCTTCAGTTTTAGGGGTATAGTTAGCATCAGTGTTGGGGTGTGGCTGAGATCTGATAAGCCATTCTGTTTAAAATGTGCTGTTTGATGAATGTGACACAAACATGCATAGTTACAAAACCATCCCCACACCAAGACACATTCATTGTCCCAAATCTTCCTTGCTCCTGGGAGCAATCCCAGCACCTCTCTCCACCCACTGTCCCTCTGTCCATCTGTCTGCTGCCACAAGAGATCAGATTTCATTTTTTTGGGATTTTATATAAAGGGAATCCCACAGTGTGTGCTCCTGTCTGGCTTCTTTCACATCCCATAAGCATCTTAAATTTAGCTGTGTTGTGGGTAGCAGTAGTGTGGGTTTTCATTCTTTTACATTTATTTAGTGTGTGGCACAGGCATTTGCACCACAGGAGAAAGACAAAGGACCTCTTCTGGGAGTTGGTTCTCTATACCATGTGGGTCCCCGGGACCAGACAGCCTTGGTTGCAAGCCTTTCTAAGCGCCAGAGCACGTTGTAAGCCCAGAGCATGTGTGATGCCTGTATGTATGTGGACACTGTTTGACAAATCCTGAGTGTGGAGGAAAGAGAACAACTTGGGAGAACTGATCCTGTCCTTTTGCCATGGGACTCCTGGGGATTGAATGCAAGCTGTCAGGCTTGGTGGTAAATGCCTTAACTGTCGAGCTATCTCAAGGCCAAGGGTGTTGTTGAATCTTAGCATGGAATGACGCTCCATTGGGCAGAAACATTACAACTTGGCTCTCCACACCTCTGAGGACATTTAAGTCATTTCCAATCTGGTGCTACAAATGAAATGGTTGTGAGCCTTTGCGAACACGTTTGCATGTGCGTGCACTTTATTTTCTTTTAAATGAACTTTTTATGGATCAATAACAAATGGAGCCAGTCAATGGTGCACAGGGTTTAAGAAGTCATCGTACTGTCCTCCGGAGCAGTCCACAATGGGGCGCCTGCATGTAAGTCTCTGTCCTCTGTCCTCCCCAAGAACCTTCATTGTGACACATGCTTCCTTGAGGTCTGGGGACACTGACCAATGTTGGCTACTTACTTTCCAATCTGTCTTTTTTTTTTTTCTTGCTAAAGTTTCCATTTAGATCTTTAATTAAACTGATTTTTGTTGTTGTTATCAACGTTCAGAGCTGTTATCTACTGTGTGTGTGTCCCTTATTAACCGTCTGATTTGCAAATGTTTCCTCTCCCTCTGGCTTCCCTCATTGTTCCTTGAAGAGAGGTTTTTCGTTTTGACAAAGTCGAGTTTGTCTTCTTTCCCCCTCTCCATATGCTTTTGGTTTGCGACTATGGCGTCTTCGCCTAGATGAAAGTCAAAAATAGATTCTCCCATGCTTTCTTTTTACAAAAAATTTGACTCGTTTCTATAAGTTCTACAACCTTTAGGTTCTAAATTTAATCCTTTATGGCTTTTATTTTATTGGTGGGGCAGAGAGATGGATGCGTTTGATATGGGACATGCAGTTGCTTTGGCAAAGATGTGGGAGACTGCATCTTTCTGAATCTCTTTATACCTTTGTCAAAACAAATATTCCATGACTGTGTGTGTCTCTCTCTGTGTTTCTCTGTGTGTGTCTGTGTGTCTGTCTCTCTGTGTGTATGCCTGTTTGTCCATGTTTCTGTGTGTGTCTGTGTGTCTGTCTGTGTCTCTGTATATGTGTCTCAGTGTATAAGTGTGTCTGTGTCTCTGTGAGTGTCAGTGTGTCTGTGTGTATGTGTGTCTCTCTGTCTCTGTTGCCTCTATGTGTATATCTGTGTGTCTCTCTGTGTGTCTGTCTCTGTGTGTGTGTCTGTGTCCATCTGTCTGACTATGTCTCTGTGTGTGTCTTGATCTTTGTGTGTGTCTGTGTCTGTGTCTGTGTATCTCTGTTTGTGTCTGTGTCCACTTCTAGACTCTCTGATCCTGCCAATCATTTCTCTTGCCTTCTCAACCCCACACCATGGCACTTACAGACACTGTCTAGAGAACACTTCTATCTACACAGCATCTAGACCTTTCTTTCCTTTTGTCCCCTCGAGGTTCTCTGCATTCCCACATAGCTTCTAGAAACAGTTGGTCGAATTTGATGCCTGTTGGCATTTTGCTTGCGATTGCATTTCATCTGACGATTAGGGGAAGGCTGATGGACTCACAGTTTGGAAATAAGATTGTTTCTCTATTTAGGTCTCTGTATTCTTAGGTCCTTTAAACCCCACTCCATAGCATTTAGAGTCCAGGCTTAGCACATCCTGTGTCAAGTTTATCCTTGCATATGTAAATGTTATGCTAGTATCCATGTATTTTAAATCTTCATTTCCAGTTTGTATTGCTGGCTATTCAGTATTGATCTTCTACCTCAAAGCTCTTTCTGTAGAGTCTATTGGGTTTTCCACACAGGCAACCTTGACATCGATGTGCATTGTTTCCCCCTTTCTGATGGGGTTGCCTGTATTTTTTCTTGCCTCCATGTTTCAGTTGGAACCTCTGGAGTGCATATGAACAGCCACTGCAAAAGCAGACATCTATCTTGGTGTCCTGGCTTTATTTTCATATCAAGAGTGTGGTTAGCTATGGCTGCTTCGTACATGCTGGCTTTGCAGCTGAGCGGGAAAGCTTCTAGCTTGCTGATAATGAATTCATATTAGATTTTATTTAAATAATTGGCACCTGTTTTGATGATCACGCTGTTTTCCTTTTCCAGCTCCTTAATATGGCGAATTACACTAATTGATTTTCAAATGTTGAAACTCGCCTTGCGTTACTGGGATAAACCCAGCTTCCCCGTGATGTGCTCTTTGGAAGGAAGTTGTTAAAAGTCCGTGATGAATCTCTTGCCTCTGTAATCATGAGGGATATGTCTTGTGTGTTTTTCTTCTTGTCACGTGTGTCTGGTCTGGTGTGCAGGGTGAGGGGTGGACACAGGCTTCAGTTCTCTGGAGGCTTACATACATGTTCTTGAATGTTAATGGCATTCTTAAGTGAATCTTTTGGGACAGGAGACTCTGTGTGTGTGTGTGTGTGTGTGTGTGTGTGTGTGTGTGTGTGTGTGTAGTGTTGGTAGGTGTGACTGGGTGTGAGTGCATATGTCTCATTAGAAATTATTATTGTTATTTTTTTATTGTAAGACCACTTTGGTTTACATAGGGAGCTCCAGGATAGCCCAGGCTCCACGGAGAGATGCTGCTTCAACCAACACTGCAATGTCTCTTCTGTCTGATAGTTGCTTCGGTAGCTTGTTTATTCAGAGGTTTCTCTCGTTTCACCTGAGTTGCACACTTGTTGGCATAAAGTCCATGGCTGTATCCCTTCCTGTGTATCCCGACTCCAAGTGCTGCTGGGCGTCTCCATCTGACACTGCTCGTTTTAACCTTTATCTTTCTATTTTATTCTTAAACCATCTGCCTACAGCTTTATCAACTTTATTAACTTTCTTAAGGAACTAACTTTGGCTCTATTGATCTCCACGTTGGCTTTCTGATTTCTATTTTATAGATGTCAGCCTTTCCCTTGATTTTCCATTCTTCTACCAACTTTCCATTGGATTGGTCAGTTTTCTTCTAATGTCTTTTTAAAAAAGATGTATTTATTTACTTGTATGTCTCTGTGTGTATGTGTGCTGTGTGTGTCTATGTGTGTATTTGTGTGTGTTGTATATGTTTGAGTATATGCATGTGTAAGTGTGTGGGTGGTGTTGTGTCTATGTGCATATGTGTTTGTGTGTATGCAAATGTGTGTGTGTATCTGATGGTGTGTGTATATGGTGTGTGTGTAGTGTGTATATATACTGTTGTGTGGTGTGTGTACATGTAGAATCTATGTGTGTGAGTTTGTGGTACGTGTGTATGTGTGGGATTACGTGGTGTGTGTGTTGGGGGGGGGGGTATGAGCATGTGTGTAGGAATTACATAGAGGTCAGAAGAGGGTATCCAGTGTCTTCCTCTACCCACCCCTTTGAGATGGAGTCTCTTCCTGAAGCTGAGGCTTAAAACCAGTAAGTACCAGAATTCCTCCAGTCTCCAACTACCTCCCCCGAAGCTGAGGCTACAGACAAGCACAGGGCACCTGTCTTGCAGGGCTCTGAACCCTAGTCTTTCTGAATGCACAGCCAAGCCTCATAATGACTAAGACATCTCTCCAGCCCCCCCCCAATTCCTTAATATGAGAATGTCAACCTTTGGATTTAAAACATCCCCTAATGCACAAGGGAGAAGGGCAGTTATCAGTTACCAACCTGGGGCACTAAAGGAGATAGTGGGACCTTTAAAAGGTAAAGTCCATGGGAGGAAGCTGGGTCATGGGAGGCTCACCCTGGAAGGGCTACTGGGCTCTTGTCCCTTCCTATCTTTCCTTTTGCTTCTGGTTCTTGTGAGGGGAACAAGCCCCCTCTGCCATACACTCTTTTCACGATTGTTGCCATCAAGGGCCTGAAACACTGTGTCCAGAGACCCTATATGGAAAACTCTGGAACAGTGAGCCAAGTAACCCTTTTTTTTTTTCTTTTTTTTTTTGTCTTTAAGCTGTTTGCCTCTGGTATTTTCTCACAGCTGCAGGAAGCTACTGAAGCTGCCCACTTGAACTTGTTTTTAAAAACTCAGCTATTTAACATTTGTATTTTTTCTGATCTGTAGGATCTTGCAAATTTTGATATTGTTGTCCTGATAGGTCATTTCAGAATACTATAAAATATTGATTTCTTCCTTGACCCATGGGCTATTTACAACTGTCTTATTTAACTCCTATCTCCAAACTTTCACCGATGCTTTTCTGTTATTGAGTTTTACTACCACTGAGGTCAGAGAATAGAATTTGTATGTCTTGAATCGTTTACAGCTATCAAGCCTAGGGTCTGGTCAATACCAGAAACTATCCTGTATTCACTGAAAAGCATATATATTCTACTTGTTTGGAATGCAATGCCAGTTCAGGTCAAGTTCATAAATGCTCAAGTCTTCCAAATAGGTTGTGACTTCACATGCCAGTTCATCAATAACAAAAGGGGGCGTTGGAATGCCTTGTTATAATTCTGCATTGGTCTGTCTTCAGTGTAAGACATCTGGGTCATGAACCACGTGTAAGCTTATTTAACTTCCTATAGACCCGTCAACCCCTCGCTCACAGTGGCTCTACTGTTTTGCCTCACTAATAGCATTGCTCAGAAATTCTACATGACCTGCTTCTTTGCAACCATTCTAACAGCTGTGTGCTGGCACCTCATTGGGTATTTTAAAGGCAAGTTTATTCATTCATCTAGAGACAAGGCCTCCAGCTTAGTCTGACCTTGAACCTGACTGGTAGCCAAGGGAAAGATGACCTTGAACTTCTGATGCTCCTGTCTCTACCTTCCACTTCCCATGAGCTGGGATTGCAGGCTTGCATCAGCTTGCCTAGTTTTATGTAGTGCTGGGAATGGAACCCAGAACTTCGTTCATGCTAAGCAAAGGCTCTGCCCACTGAACCCATACCTCCAGTCTTCTACATGGCTTTGGGCGCTTGCTTTTGTGTGTATGTGAGCATATTAGCCTGCGGGTATGCATCTGGAGGCCTAGAGCTGGCATCTGGTGTCTTCCTCAGTCACTCTCCACCTTGTGTGTCCAGGCAAGGCCTCTTGCTGATCCTGGAACTCTGTTGGGGGCCGTTTCTAGCTTGTTGGGAGATCACCTGTCTCTGGGTCTTAGAATCACTCATCATCATGTACACTCATCATGTACACTCAGCCTCTGTGTAGGTCCTGAGGATTTGAACTCTGGTTCTTCCAGTCATGCAGCATGTGCATTATCTGTTGAGAACACCCCCAGCTCTGGTTTCAGTTGCATGTCTCTAGTGACTGGCCATGCTAGACATCCCTCCAAAAGCACCTGTCATCTGTAGAAGTTCTTTTGTAAAATAGCTCTCTGACTCTCACTCACCGAATCCAGAGTTATTTGAGTTGGAGAAAGTCCAGTTTATCAAGTTATCCTTTTACAGATGTGAATTCTTGTTTCCAGCCTTTTTTCCTTCCTTCCTTCCTTCCTTCCTTCCTTCCTTCCTTCCTTCCTTTCTTCCTTCCTTTCTTCCTTCCTTTCTTTTCTTTTCTTTTTTCTTTTTTGCCTATCTCTAGATCGTGCAGTGATTTACATGAAAACCTTAAAAACCAATGTAAAAATAAAAGCAAAGATGACTGCCCAGCGGGTGGTCATGTGACATCATGAATGAGTTCACACCTCCTCCAGTCTTAGACACTATGGGTTTTAAAGTCCTCAAATAGCCATAGATCTGTGAGGGGAAAAAACAAACATGAATCCAGGGAGCTTGAGCGACTATTCAGTGGTAATGTTTTTGCCAAAGTCCTGAGTTCAGCTCCTAGCACCCACAACCACTTACCTGTAACTCCAGTTCTAAGGAATCTGACGCCCCCTTTTGGGCCTCCTTGGTTATTGCACGTGTATGGTATACAGACAGAAAGCAGGGCACACCAAATGCACATTTCAGTTTTAAGACACATTTAACCCTTCTTTTCTGGCCTACACCTTTTTGAGATAGGGTCTAACTGTGTATCTCTAGCTGGCTTGGAACTTGCTCTGTAGACCAGGCTGGCCCTGAACTTTCAGAGATCTGTCCGCCTCTGCATCCCAAGCTCTGGGACTAAAAACATGTGCAACCAAGCCCAGCTCCTTTACTTGATTCTTTAAGAACAGATTTTATTGTTTAGGGCAATTGCTTTTCATTCATAACAGAACTGAGCAGAAGGCACAGGATTCTCTGGACTTCCTGTCCCCACAGGAAAGCAGCCATCCAGATTACCATCCCCTACCTTAGTGACCTGACCCTGGATTAGCCTACATAGCACCAGCTCCACCCCCCAGAGCCCCGAGCCAGCATGGCAGATCCCTCTGGGAGTCCCATAGGTGATGTGTCTGGGAAAATGTGTAAGGACTTGTGTTCACCTTCACCTTTGTTTCTTGAAAACAGATTCTGCTGTCTTGGGATGGGGTGGGGCTGGAAACTGAGCACCTGCCCCTCCACACATACACACACACACACACACACACACACACACACACACACACAGCCAGTCATGCTGTAATGGGAGGAATTTCCTGAGTCTGTCAGGAGACAGACATTGATGGGTGCAGGACAGAGGGCTCTCTCGGGGACCTGGACTTTTGAGTAGGACAGAAAGTTCCAGAAGAGCAGTTGAAGGTGCCAGTTTCATTGCTCCCCAATTTTCCATTCCCCTTTACAGAGTCCTGGTTCATCATCTTCCCTTCCACTTGAGATTCACTGGAGAACACACTAGGCTGGAAAGCTCACCCCTTCTGTGATATCTCTGTGTCTCCCTTTCTCTGTGCTGAGTCCGTGTGGCTTTCTCTTGCTCTTCAGCCACCAAATCCTTTCTAAAGCTGCTAAGATGCTTCAGCGGGTAAAGGCTCTTGTGTAGGAAGCCTGCCGCCCCGAGCTTGAAACCCACAAAAGGTAGAAACAGAGAGCTGACTCCCCAAGGCTGTCTTCCACCATGACATGAACGGCAGGAGGCGGTTCCCACGTCTCACCTCCCATGTCACAAGTGATCTTACACACACTTAAACTACGAAACAAAAAGACCGTCTTGCCCACGCATCACTCTCCCAGGAATCTTGCTTCTCCCCTGGAGAGTGAAGCTCAGAGAGGCACAGAAGCTGCTGCGAGTCACACAGTCTCTTGGAGCAAGTTCAGGACCACAGCTTGGACTGCATGCCCCTAAGTCTCTGACTATTCCAACTAAGGCTCGGGTACCCTAGACTGCTTGGCTTTCACTACCTGGCACCAGTGCTGGGTAAGTCCCAGTGCCAAGTGGCCTCTTTTGTCTCTAATCTGGCCTCTGCTTCCTCTCTCGTCCGTGATTCCAATTTCAGGAGCATTTTTTTGTGTGTGTGTGTCTGTGTTTTTAATTCTCTTGTTTTTCATTATGCTTTCTCACTGGGTAATCTGAGGCTTGCAGGCGGCTAAGTACGACGTGTACATTAAAATGAAATGCAATAAAAAATAATTGAACATATTTCTTTCATGTCTGAGTGGTGAATTAATCTCCCTGGCACATCCTGCTTTCTCTTTGTTCCTTCTGCATTTTGTCTGAAACTTTGCTCCCTTCCCCCCAAAACTCTGGGATCTGAACAGACACCCCCTTCCCCGGCCTCTGTACATTGGAGACTCATACACATTCCTGACTCTGCAGCCTGAGTCCCGTGGCGGATAACCTAGATCACCAAGGCTTAGGTGAGACTGTCGCTATACACTATTGTGAACGCCCAGTGGGGGAGAGCAGGGCGAGTCATCTGTCAGTGACAAGTGAAGTGCAGTAGAACAGCAAAGGAGTCTTTTCTTCTGCTGTGGGTTCTTTAGGAAGAAAATGCCTTCTAGAAAAATCTTTCTTCTGTGATCAGATTTACCCTCAACACCCCCAAGGGCTGGTCCAGATGACAGATGCACCATTCAGTCATCTTTGGAGAAGGGGGATGGGACATAGGGTATGGATTGTCCCTGAGATCAGGAGGAGCACACAGGTGTCTGTCTGCTGCTGTAGCTTGAGCTCAGAGTTCAAGTGTGAACAGCATCACCTGTTCTCGGGGCTGGCTAGTGAGTGTCCTGGCAGTGTGGGGTCTGAGCTGATGGCCAAGCCCAGAGGTGACAGAGGGCCTCATTCTGAACCTCTGCTTCCTCCCCCTCCCCCCTGGGGTCACGTGATTCATCAATACTAGTCCCCTAGGGCATCTGCCATACTGGGAGGTTACAAAGGTGACACCAGAGTGGGGTGAGGAGAAAGTGTTCACGCTGTGCTATAGCACAGTGGTTTGGCTCATCTTGAAGATGAGCTTGTAGCTCTCCCTTTGCCCAGCCATGGGCAACAGGGGCAGGCTCATGAGTTCATGCCCATAAGTCCTTCCAGAGAGGCAGAGCCCTGGCTGCACACAATCACACGATTCCCACCTCCCTGGAGGGAGGTGCTGCTTTCATTCTTGCTTTGCAACTAGGAAACTGAGGCTCAAGGAGCTGACCCCAGGCTCTCCCACTGAGGGCAAGTGACGGTCAGATTGTATTACCGTGCTCTGTCCCTCTTCAGGGCCCTGGGTGGAGCTGGATCGGGATCAGGCAGGTGCCCAGGGAACCTGTCCCCACCCTAACGATTACCATCTATATCTGAGCTGGTGTCTGGGATGCACTCTCAACCCTATCTCTGTCCCTCTGTCTCCAGAATCCCAGGAGCCTGCCTGTGACACGGGGAGCTCTCCCTTCCTCCTCAGAACCACGAATGTTTTCATTCTGTAGCTCTCCCTTTGCCCAGCCCTGTGTCATCAGCAGTGGGAGGAGCCACAGTGGCCAGGCTGGGGTCCATGTCCTGCTGGTGTTTCTTTAAGAAACAGCACCAAGTTATGCAGACCAAAAGCATATGCTAACGATGGGTAATTATTCTGCATATTCACAGATGGGTCATACTGTGTAAAACCCACTTCCCACGGTCCACACCTACAGACACACCAAGCTCTGTAGCTGCCTGGAGACTCCTTGCTGTCACTGTAAAGGAAGCGCTGACACTGTACACTCCTGGGGGCCTCAGCTGCTGTGGCTGCTACCCGACACAGGCCTGTGCCCATTGCTGCCCTGCCCAGCTTGCCTGGCCCTCTCAGCTTCCTGGAGAGGCTGTTGGCGTCCCCTGGGAAGGATCAGGGAGACCATGAAGAGTGACATTCCCACTCTGTGAACAAGGGAGCTGCAGCCCATTGGCCCATCAGTCACCCTATTAGTCACCTGAGTGTCACTGTTTAAAGCCATACACACCCAATCAATAGTCCATCACTAAGGAAAAAATTAAGGCAGGAACCCAGAGGTAGGAACTGAAGCAGAGACCATGGAGGTGTGCTGCTTACTGGCTTGCTCCCTATGGCTTGCTCAGCCTGCTTTCTTATAGCACCGACGACTACCAGACCAGGTGTTGCCCCAGTCACAGTGATCTGGGCCCTCCCACATCAACCAAGAAAATGCACCACAGGGTTTCCCATGAGCCAATTCGATTAGGTCACTTACTTTGTTGAAGTTCCCTCTTCTCAAATGGCTTTGGTTTGGGTCAAGTTGACATAAAACTAGTCACCACAGGTCTGTAAATGCCAGGCAGTGAAGGACACCAGCAACCTTTCAGAGGGCAGGGGAAGGAAGTGACAGAAAGGGGCACGGGGAAGACCAGGAAAGACCCTGCTGACCACAGGTGACTACTGTGATTTGAAGTTGCCCCAACATTGGGTTAGAAACTCAATCCCACACTCTGGGTATTGAAAGGTGGGTCAAGTGGGTGGGGCTTAGGTCAGGAGACTCCACCTCCACCAGTGCACTCAGGCAGGTTCTAAAGAGACTGAAGGCAGCACAGCTGCTCATGTATCTATCCTCACCACAGGATGCTCTCTGCCCAGGCATGATGCATCGAGAAACCCTTCTCAAACCCAGCTCTCTACCTTGGGCTTAATGGCCTTCAGAACCTCAAGTCCCACATGCTGCTATTGCTTGCAGTTTGCCTGCTCTGGGCTTCTTTGACAGCTGCAGAGGATGAAGAGGTAGCGAGGAGGGTGGACCAAGAGAGGCAAAGTCAGACCCAGGCTGGAACCTGGCCACATCGCCACTTCCTCGCAGACTTGCTGGCTGGAATTCGGACAGAATAGCATAGAGACAGACAGCGTGGAAACATAGCAGTGACAGACAGCGTGGAGACAGAACACTGATCTCTGCAGAGCTTCTCATGCTGAGCCTGGGCCATCTCACCACCAGCCCCATGTCTCTGGAGGCAGCACACTGGAGAAACTGAGTCACAGGGATCCCAGTGTGCATATTCAGGGCCACAGTCACCACTGTCCCTGAAGTTCCTCATGGCTGGTCCCTATTCCTTTGCCTGTCCATTTAGCAGTGTTTACTATGGGTTGACACTGAGTCTGGCCAGGGTGTAGGGTGGAGGTGCAGCTGGAATAAAACTGGTGAGGTTTGCTGGTACAAGGCTGTTTTACAGTCCTCTGAGATACCATAGCTGTGGCTGCCTGCCCTGGATTTGTCTCTCACAGAGAGGCCCTATGCTGAGTGCCTTGCGTATATTTATATATGTTGAATATATGTTGATAACTGGTCTGCCTTCACTATGTGGGCATGAGGGATTCATACACACATATATGGCTGTCACAGGACACACACATATGGCTGTCACAGGATATATATATATCCATTGCTAATATATGTTATATCTTTGTCTGCCTCCAATGTCCCCTTTGCAGTGAGGCACCAAAATAGAACTATAGGTCACAGCAGCAGACCTAAGTCTAGGACTCTCCCCTGCCCTGTCCCACACACCTGCACCTCTGTGTCAAGTTGCTACCAGCTGCCCCAGTCTTGAAGTGTTTAAGTCCTGAGGATCCAGAAGCGTCTGTCCCACAAGCCTAGCCTTCTGCTTGGTGGTCTTTCCCTGGTCACTTGGAGCGGGACCTTCAGTGTGCCCCTAGCAGCTCTGATGGTTCTAGTTCCTCTTCGCCCTGCTCCACCCACTTGCCCCGGCCCCGCCCAGCTTGTTCCAGTTCTTTGGTGAGCACAGGCTTAGTGAAAAACAGGTTTGTCCCCAGAAACCACCACCAGTCCCCAGCAGTCACCACCGGTCCCCAGCTCACTTCTCTTTGTGACCATGTCCATAGCTCCAGTTGTTTCCAGAACCCAGTTGAAACTGAACTTTATGGCTGTCACAGGACATTATTGGGCTGTGACAGTGGGACTTAAGTAGGTTGTGTTTGGCCACAAATCTGGCTAATTCAGAGCTGACAAGGAGCTGAGGAGACCACAGCTGCCCTCCTCCACCCCCACACGACTCCACGCTGGGCCTGACAGGTCTCTCTCTACCCAGTGAGCAGCATTAGTCATAGTTACAGTGTGGTTGTTTCTGGGCTCCTGTGGGCAGGGTCACTGTTCCTCTCAAGTCACCAGGCTGAGCTCTGGGTCCCCCCATCTTCCACATACACTGCCCTACAGTGAGCCTCCAGGACAGCATCCGAATGGCCAACCCTGGGCCTGATTTGCAAGATGAGGCTACATTTTGATCACAGACCCTAATGCAAGAAATAGAAGGGTTCTCAGTCACATGGCCGGAGGAAGAGGGTTTCACTGATTAGAATGAAGCTTTGGATGTCCGAGGTTTCCAGCGCAGACCCTATTAATTCTTGCTGATAATTCTGGCAGCTTACTCAATTTCTTGGAGCATCATCAGTTTTCCTGTTTGTAAAGTGAAGGTTTTCACAATGACTACAGCAAGTTGTGCCAAGGATTTGATAACGTGAAGAAGCTGGAGGCATATTCCTGGACTTGATGGACACTTCTGAGGCTATGTGCAAACCCTGGCCCCTCTGTATCCCGGGTCCTCCTGTAGAACACTGAGACACCACATCCTCTGGGATGTCTGATGCAGTGAGCCGCAAGCTCATGGGGACAGGCAAACTGGCACTGTTCCTATGCTATTCCTCTGTTCCCGGTCTGCCTTCAAGCATCCTGCCTCCCAGCACAAGATCCAGGCACAGCAGCAGCCTGACACCAGGCTGAGCAAAAAGAGCAAGGACTTGGGAACACACTGCTTTGCAAACACATTTCTGAGCTGTGTGGACTTAAATGAGTATCTAACTCTCTCTGAACTTTGGCTTCTTTATTTGTAACACAGGGGGAGGGTGGACTGCCACAGTACCTGTTTTCTGGTTGAAGGAAGATATGTGAGGTGCTTAGTGAGAAGCCTGGCACTGGAGAAAGCCCACCCAGGGCCAGCATTTACTATTTCCACCTGAGGGGGACGCTGCATGGAGGGGTGTCTCTGAAGTCTCCCTTTCTACTACCACCTCACTTAAAGACCAAGAAACTGAGGCCAAAGACTCTAGCTAAATTACACATTTGGGAACAGACCCAGGATGGCTGTGCTAAATTATGCAGAGCAGACAATTAGAGAAGAAGCATTCTATAACAAAGAGCTAATGGGGCAGGACAGAGGCCGATTGTCCCAGGAGCCCAGGAGGAGGAGGGCCGGCAGTGGATAGTGCAGTCCATTGGGAGCATGGCTGGGCCAGCAAGTGCTGCTCGCTGTTAGTAACTCTGAGACTTCATTTTATGTGAGTGACATACTCTTGTTGTAAAACACTCAGAATATGCAGGCAGTGTGCAAATCATAGCCATCGCTCTCCTGTTGGAACACTTGGGAGGCAGGCAGTGCAGTCTGGAGGTGGTAGGGTACTGGGTGCCTGCAGGAGGAGGGGACAGGTCAGTTTGAATGGCTCCAGAGTAGCCCCAAGGTAGGGACTGTGTTGGGCAAACTGGCTTGGACAATAGGCAGGTAGGTGAGGGATAGGGCAGAAATGGCAGAACCTGACACACACAGCAAGGTGGCTGGTGGATTTGTAAGGCTTACATCATTAGGATAAGATGGGCAGAGGCAATGGCCTCTCTGTCTCTGGAAATAGGGTCACTTGCTGATCGCGTTGTGTATCTGTGAGATCAGCAGGGAAGGGTAGTTTCTCACAGACACAGAGAATCTCTCTGACAGAGGCAGTCCATCTTGGTGGGTGTGTCTGCAGTCTTCTATGGTGTCCAGACTGAAGGGGATACTCTACTTCATTGCATTGGCCTACAAAGAGCTCTGGTCACCCCTGAGATGAAGGCTGGGACTGTGTCTTGTGTGCCTGAAGGAGAATTGGATTCTAGTGACCTCAGCTACATCCTCTATACATTCAGATTTAGATTCTGGGCATCTTACCCCAAGCTCTACTCTGATCTGTCTTCTGATATGTTCTGGGAATTGCATAATGGCCCTCACTCTAACTAAATTCCTAGCTTTAAAGCGTGAATGGCTCCAGTTGTTTATCTTTCCTAAGTAACATTGCTATGGCTTTCATCCTTGAATCTTCTACAAGGAGATAGCAAAATTGCAGGAGCCTTTAAAATGAATACCAGCTATTTGGGGAGAGCATGGTTCTCTTTATGACTTCAACACAAACCCAGATCTGTTATCATCTCAGGCTCTCCAGGCTCCTGTTCTGACCCCACCAACCTCGTGCTTGGACTATTACAGTGTCTCCTCCTGGCTGGCTGCCCTTCCCCCTACCCTGACCTGGTTCTTTGCACTCAGCAGCCAGATTGACCCCGATGAGACCTAGGCAACAGGCATCTCTCGCTGCTCCTAGGTCCCAGTCGCTAACCTCACTCAAGCACAGTCTGCTAAAGCAGTCCTGCCCTGTGGTCTCCATCCCTTCTGTCTGTTGGTCCACCTCATAGTCCTCCCTCACACTCCTCCATTTCTCTCTCCCCTCTTGCTGGACATTGATCTGCAGATCCTGTCTAGGCATTGTCCAGCTTTTCCCTCCAGTGTAACCTCTTCCCGGCTCTGTCTCCTCCTCTGCCCCCTTCAGTTCTAACCCGGTGTCACCTGCCCTGAAGCCCGACCCTCCTTGGTCCTGGGATCCTTCTCGACTCCTCTTGCTGCTGCCTTTATCTCTGTGGGTCTTACCCCAAACTCTGTCCCTGAAGCTCCTCGTGGTGTTTCATGATGTTGCTGAGGCATGAGGGACATGGGACTGGCTATGCCTGTGTGCACCCAGGTCCTAGGCTTGTGTGTGTGTGTGTGTGTGTGTGTGTGTGTGTGTGCACTCTCAAGGGTGCTCTTCCCCTCACCACAGCAAGCTGACCTCATAGATAGACAGGCTTTGTTAGGTTCCAGAGTCAGGACCCCAATATCACCTAACCAGGATTTCATGCACGTGTGACACTATTCCAGAAGGTTCCAAAATAAGCACGAGGATGTCCCCGAAGTGTCTGATGACATCCCCATACCATGGTGGTGCTGAAGAGTATGGCTGGTTTGTGAGGGCACAGCGGGTCTCTGAGGGTCTCATGCTCTCTCCTGTATGCTCAGTTTGTGCAGACAGCACAGCCTGGCTAACTCCCCTCATCTCTAGTCTCTGCTCACCATCAGGTCCCACAGACATTGCCTCCTACAGAAACCTAGCCACCTGTCCCTCAGGCACACTGGCATGTATAGAAATGGCAAGGGCTGTCCAATCCTGTGCAGGGACCAGCCGCTGGAAGGGCTCTGTGCTGGGGAACAGCGCCCCTGCTGGTGAAAGCTCCAGACAGAGATGGACCTGTGGGGCTGCTGCACTCTGTAATCCCTGTTTCAGCCTTGCCCAGCTCCATCCTGTGCATCTGGCTAGCTGCTCCCATACCTGCCTTCACAATCCCAGCCTGAAGGACCACTCGGATTACTGTCCTCTGCCCAGGTTTCTTCAGTCACCAAGGCACCACCTCCAGCCGTTCCTCCATCCACCCTATTCCCCTGATCAGAAGCCTATGGCTTCTTTCCACTCCCTTCCCCTCCCCCAGATCCCACCAGCAACCCATTGTCAACATCCAAAATGTTCCTCAGACTGATTTCCCGCCCCCAAACATCAAACTAGTGTCTGCCATGCTCACCCCTTCTCCTCCTCCTTCTTCTTCTTCTTCTTCTTCTTCTTCTTCTTCTTCTTCTTCTTCTTCTTCTTCTTCTTCTTCTTCTTCTTCTTCTTCTTCTTCTTGAGACAAGGTTTCTCTGTATATCCCTGGCTGTCCTGGAACTCACTCTGTAGACCAGGCTGGCCTCAAACTCAGAAATCTGCCTGTCTCTGCCTCCCGAGTGCTGGGCTTAAAAGCACTTGCCACCACTGCCTGGCTCTCACCCCTTCTTATGCTGCTGCCTTATGGCCAGGTCCTGCTTCAGTGCCTTCATGACCACCAGGGGGTACCTTATAGCCACATCGGACACTTGATTGGCTTCCTATGGTACTTGAACTAAATCTAGATGTTCTCCTTACCTGGTCTTGAGGCTTGAACAGTCTAGTTTTGTGGCCCTCTGAGGCCCAGGCTGTGGGGCCAGGGAGGCGTGGGATTAGGACAGGGAGGAGCAGGCCTGGAGCAAGAGTTAGCTTGAGGTGTGCCCAGACCTTAGAGATCTTGTTTTGAGATCTGCAGGAGGAGGACTGTTCCCCTCCCTCCTCCCACCCTGGCAAACTTGGGCCTGTACCCTTGCCTCCCCAGAGAGGTAACATACCTGCTAGGCAGGTTAGTTTTCCTTGCCCCTTCCTTATAAGGCTATTTCCAGCAGCACCTGGAATTCCTCCTCATGTTAATGAGACATCTCCAGCACCCTGGCCCTGGCCAGTGATGTGCACTCACCCTGATAGCCCTCACCCCTGAAGGATTAAATAGCCTTTGTTGCTCTCAGTGAACTGGACCAGTTCTCCGAAGCTGTTCCTGGATGTGTGTTCCTTACCTGTACACTCACCACCCACCAAGATCCTGTCTGCACTGGCCCATTCCAGCTAAGCTTACCTTTGCCTAGTCCAGCCTGGTTCACAAGGGACCTGGCTACCTAGAGGGGAGAAGCAGACACTGTGTGGTTCCTCTGCTGTGTATGTCCTGATAAGCTGGTCATACTGAACTTTTACTGCAGTCAAGCGTCTGGGCCTTTGCATGTACTGTTCCCTTGGCTAGAGTGTTTTCCGGGTGTCTCCCTGGGCAGCCTTGAGAGGGTTAAGGGGCTTCAGGTCCATTTGACCTTCCTCACCCTCAGCCCAGAGCATGTCCCAACTGGTCCTGTCACGATGTATGGGGTTCTGTGGCAGCGATCGCTCTAAGGGCGAGTATTTCTTTTTTAACTGCAGCTCCTGGTGAGGCATCTTTAGTCCTGGGTTCTAGACTTAGTACCCACAAACACACAGAATGGGTGTCAGGTCCAGAAGAAACTCAGGACAGATGGCTAACTGCTGTGCCCACTAGCATACAGAAGTGTGTGTTAGCCTCTAGGCTTTCTCAGCAAGTGCCTGTTCCAGAGTCCTGTCCTGCCATCCCGATTCCTCTCAGCCCCCCTCACCCCACCCCCACCCTAAACTTCTCCAGCTCAAGGGGTTTCTTCCCCAGCTTCTCGTTCTGTATAACCTGCCACTTCGGCCATGCACCCTGTTTGTCCACTTGCACCCACACTCTCTGTTTTCTCTAGGTCGTTTGCTCCCTATCTCCTCTCTTTCTCTCTTGCCACCCCTCCCCCTCCCCCCTCCCCCCTGCCCTGTTGAGTCTTCTGGTCATGTTCAGTCCACAACCTTCTCTCCCCGCACCAAACTCTTTGAGATGCCTCTGGCCATTCTTTCTCTCATGTCTCCAATAAAAACCTTCCCCTCCCACACCCTAGGACAGCCACTTTATCATTTCATTCATTGTGGGGAGGGTCTCTACCTGTCTGGGGCCTGCTGAGACTAGAAGAGGAGAGGAAGAGGCCCCCGAGGGAAGGAGTGGAGTGCAGACCAGAGAGGGTAGCCTATTGGGACAGGGCTGGAGGACACACCCATCTTCAGGAACAGCCAAGAACAGTCAGCAGTGGGCCCCAGCAACCAGATCTCTCACAAAGGATGGAAGTCCCCCTGACTAGTTTCTGGTCCTCCCTCCTTCTCTTGGGACCAATTTGGCCCTGCAGAAAATTCTTCTAAGTATGGCTGGTTTTAGCACAAACACTCTGCGTTTTCTGTTGCTGGTCTCATTTTCCAGGGCAGGATTCTTGTGGGGCTGGGGCCACGGAGCTAGACAGGGAGGTAATAAGCCCTGGCTGTCCTTCCCCCACACATGCAGGAACCAGCTCGAAGGGCCCATTAGGAAGCGAATGGCCTGTGAGCTAAGTGGGAACCAAATGGCTGGCCCTGATAATTGTGCAGAGACAACCCCTCTTCCCCTTGCTGTCTCAGCGCCACCATTTCGCCGCACCCCCCCCCCATCTTTTTGCATAATTGGGAGCCAGGGTTTTCAGCACAACCGGATTTCATGAAGACCTTCAGGGAGATGAGGCAGGGCAGACAGTGAACCTCCACCTACAAGGGGCAAGAAAGCCATTTCTCAACTGGCTACGGGGGAGTGGCAGCTAAGATTCTCAGGGCCAGTTACTGGAAGGAGGAGTGGCCTGGGCCAGCAGGGCCAGAGCTCACCCCAAACCCCAAACCCCACACCCCCACACCCACCATTCCTTCTCAGTCCTCACCAGTTTCAAGTCATGTCCTCAGTCCCATACTGTCAGCCGTGTTGTTTGTTCTAAGCTGACAGCTTGATATTAAGTCACATCTGCTCATAAATTATCTGCTTGCCCTCCCCCGTGCCTAGGAAATGTCTCCACAGTACTCCCATCTTCCAGGACTGTAGCAAAAGGCCTGACACAGGCTACTTAGGAAGGGAAAGAGTTGGTTCTCTTCTTCTGCTCTGGGTTCTGGGGTCAAACTCAGGTCATGAGGCTTGGTGCTGAGTGCTTTTATCCACCAAGTGATCTTGACACCCCAGAAAGAGCTTTATTTAGCTAGTTGGGAGGCTGGAAGATCAGCGTGGTGCATCTTCTGGTGAGGTCCGTGGCAGATGGTGGAGACTGGGGGAGGGAATATCACACCTGGGGGGGAGAGGAAGGGAGGGGCCAGGCTTACTTTATAGATCTACTCTGTCTTCACCTCTTTCAAGGGCAAGTCTCCAGTGACATTAGGGCTAACCACTAGGCTTCACATCTTAAAGAGCCAACTGCTTCTCAGTACTATCACCCCAAGGCTTTAATGTGTGTGCCTGGTAGATAGAGGTGGTGATAGGGGTTGAGGGGGTAGCAAACCACATCCAAATGACAACATCAAGACACAGCTGGAAAGCAAGCTAACGTTTTCTGAGCAACTATTAGTGATCTCGCAGACACACAGGACTTTCCCCCATCTCTCTCCCCAGTAAGGAATCTCCTATCTGATCAGGAGCCGGTCGGAATACTGTGACCTCTAGTACCATTGACCTGTATAATGACAGCCATCTTTACATGCAGAATCTGCCATGAGATCTTAACACTCTGAAAGTCTCTACTTCATATGTGTCAGCCTGATGTGCAGGGCAGAAGCTGGCCCTGGGGACAGATATGGACACACGAGGTTAAGGATGTGTCGAGGAAACTATCGAGTTAGTTGCTGAACCAGTATCTGAGCCCAGGTCTGTCCGGCTCATCACCTTCCCTGACCTCTGGCTCAAGGATACAGGATGTGAAGACAGAGGCCATCAGCTGCAGAAATGGAGAGGGCCCAGGCTGGACCAAAGAGAGAGAGGATAAGCATGTCCGCCAGGGCCCCGCCCAAGCCAGACTCTGGTTCCTTAGGTTTCTCAAGGATGCACAGCGCCACATCCCTGGTTTCTCAGCTTTACCGAGACAGAGTGCTTTCCTGCTACTGGGGAGGAGCCTGAGCGGATGCCAAGGAAACCTGATTATTTTTAAAAATCTGCATTAAAACAGCTCCACTTTCAGCAAGGAGCAAGTGCCTCTTTCTTTCTTTCCGAGAGAGCCCTCACAAATAACAGAAAGGAGGCCTTTGCAAACCTTCACGGGAATTAAACCCACAATCCGGGCGCACGCTTGTTTAACAAGTGATAATTAACTGCTGACAATATAATTTCAGCTCTGAAGAAATGTGTTTTTCATTAAGAAGGAATCAAAGAGACTCCCACATGGGGAGTGGGTCTTGCCTGTGGGAGACTCAGCTCCTCTGGAGACACAGGGCTTGGGTGACATCCTGTATCCATAGCTCTCTCTGTCGTGGGGCATGCGCCTCAGAGGTGACCCTGGGATTTCCTGTGTCCCACAGACTGGGGGCAGGGGAGTCTCCAGAGGGGTCTGAGCCTGTTCCCTTGCTCCCCAGGAAGCTACACTCCCCTCCTGAGTGGTCCTACCCTATCCATGGGCTCCTCTGGGAAGATGGGGGGGGGGGCAGAGACAAGAGTCTAGAAGTTTGTGGGCCAGTTGCCTGGTATATGCAGTGGTGAATGGTGAGAGATGTTGTCTCAAACAAAGTAGAAAGCTGGAGTGACACTGATGTTGCCATCCAATCACACACACACACACACACACACACACACACACACACACACACACACAGAGAGAGAGAGAGACAGAGAGAGAGAGACAGAGAGAGAGAGACAGAGAGAGAGAGACAGAGAGACAGGGAGACAGAGAGACAGAGAGACAGAGAGACAGAGAGACAGAAAGAGACAGAGAGAGCTTTCTTCTATTACACACACTAAATGAATAAGTAAATAAATAATGTTAGTAGTAATATCCACAGTACGCTATTATGAAGAAAATCTTTTTCCATCCCATGGACCAGCACAACTCTGCCCTCTCTGAGTCCCTTGTGCTTCCCGTGGCTGTCCAGCATCAGAGGAAATGAGGGAAGTGTCCTGGAGACTGAGGTGGAGAGCTACTCCAGAACCAAAAGGCAGCATCCTTAGAAGTAGCAGGTCCTCTTTCTTCTGAGCGCAGAGACTGAGACCAACTCACCTGACTGTGGCCAGCTATGGCCTGTGGGATGATGCTCTGTCTTCCTTTTCATTGATAGATTTTTCTAACAGTCCCCAGGGTTCACACCCTTCCCCGCCCTCCCAGCTGTACAGAAAGCCTCTGCTCTCATGCTCTGTGACATCCCGAGCCTCTGCTTATCAGCAGGGTAAGCTCTTCTCCTCTGTCATTCTCCTACTTCCGCCCTGGCTAGGTTACTACTGCTGTGACGAAACACCATGGCCAAGAGCAACTCGGGGAGTTTATTTGGCTTATATATCTTGATTCACAGTCCACTGAGAGAAGCCAAGGGAGGAGTTCAAACTCCACAGGCTTCTGGAGGAAGTGCTGCTGACTGGCTTTTACTCCGAGCTTCCTCAGCCTGCTTTCTCACAGAACCCAGGACAACTAGTTCAGAGGTGTCACTACCCATGACAGTCTGAGCCCTCCCCTTCAATCAAGAAAATGCCCTCCAGGCTTCCCAGCCTGTATTCTTTCTCTGCTCTTGACTGAGGATGCGATGTGACCAGCTGAGACCAGCTGAGCTTCCTGCCTCGACTTCCCTACTGCAGTGGACCATGATGTTCTCTAGGCTGCTTTTTCTTGTCAGGATGTTTGAACACAGTATCAGAATTGAAATTAGAAGAATGTCCAAGATGGTAGCTGACACATAGTAGGTGCTTTGTAGGGGTTGGCTGAGAGCATGACAGGTTCAGTGATTTGTGGGAGAATTAGGGGGAATCAAGAATTCTACTCTCTCGCTCCCATGACCACAAAGACCCTCTCTTCCCAGCTGTTGGGTTATTCAGATTCAGTCTTACTGCCACCTTCTAATTGCAGCCCCAGCCCCCACACATTTCCATTTTAGCTGTTCACAAAGGAGCAAACACCAGAGCTATGGAACGGAGTTGCTTCTGAGGAAGCCCCAGACCATCTAGGAGCAGGCAAGTAGGGAAGTAGACTGGAACAAGGGTCAGGCTCTACATGCATGGTTAAAGTGTGGGTTCTACCTTGGGGAATAGCAGACACGCTCACTAGCCCCTTAAGAATGAAAGACGTATACACATGTGTATTGGGGCACGCTTGTTCCTGCGTCTGGGCATGTGTGGGTGGGTAAGCACTCTTACAAAGGGCCTATGACTGTGAACTTGAAGCTGCCACCTCATGCTGTGATTCTGCTAAGCACTGAAGGAGGAAAAGATACAACCTTGTCAATGGTCCAGGACTTAGGACTGGCCAGATCTGGTCTTTGTCTGGGCTTGGCACTTCCTTGTTCTTTGGGTCAATCTACTCCCAGCTGAACCTAAGGTGTAAAACAGAAGTAGTGAAGTTGCCTGCAGATAAGAGCTGCCCGTGGCTCACGGGTAGGTCTACAGCCCTGTTGTCTAAGGTGCCCCAGGGACATATCAGGAGCTGCTTCTCTGAGCTCAGGGTTCGTGCAGACATAGACCCAAGGAGTCATCGTGCTTAGAGCTTCGTGTTCCACCACATGGACATTGGCCTGACTCAAATGATGCCAACTTGACTCAAGCTGAAGTCATTTGAGAGGAGGGACCCTTGACTGAGAACACATCCTTATACGCTAAGGCTACAGGCAGGGAAGCCTGTTGGGCATTTTCTTATTGAAGGGGAGGGTCCTACTATGTGCCAGCTACCATGTTGGACACTCTTCTAATTTCAACTCTGTTTTTTTTTTGTTGTTGTTGTTCTTTTTGGTTTTTTGTTTTGTTTTGTTTTTTGTTTTTTGTTTGTTTTTTTGTTTTTTGTTTTTTTTGTTTTTTTTTTTTTTTTTTTTTGTTTTGAGACAGGATTTCTCTGTATAGCCCTGGCTGTTCTGGAACTCACTTTGTAGACCAGGCTGGCCTTGAACTCAGAAATCTGCCTGCCTCTGCCTCCCAAGTGCTGTGATTAAAGGCGTGAGCCACCACCACCCAGCCTAATTTCAATTCTGATACTGTGTTAAAACATCCTGACAAGAGGAAGCAGCCTAGAGAACATCATGGTCCACTGTAGTAGGGAAGTCGAGGCAGGAAGCTCAGCTGGTCACATCGCATCCACAGTCAAGAGCAGAGAAAGAATGCATGCTTATACTCACTTGCTTGCTTGTGCTAAGCTCCACCTCTCCATTCAGATACAGTTCAGAACACCCTGCCTAGGGAATGGTGCCACCCACAGTGGGCCAGGACCTTTCACGTCAACGAACAAGATAATTCTCCCCCAGCCATGTGCCCACAGGCCCACTGTAAATAGTGCCTCACCGAGACGCTTCCTGGGTGATTCTAAGTCGTATCAAGTTGACAGTCAAAGCCAACCTTCACAGATGCCAAAGCCACAGTGAAGATGTAGAGCAGCATGTGACAAGCAGACACCCAATCCAGGTCTAGTGAATTTCCCCGATAGGTTGTGCCTCTGGTGACCTGGAGTCCTGTCACAGGGGATGTGCCAGGCTTAGCTGGGGAGTACCTGATGCCCTTAGACCCAGGTCGTGTGAGTCCTCAGTTCTGAGCTCTGTCCTCAGCTTCCTTGGATGTCTGCAGTGTTGGCTTCCAGCCATCCTCCACTCCCAAGCCCCAGGAAGAAGTGTCTCATGAGAGGAGAGGAGGACTCGCCAGGTTCTGTTCTGAGTTGGAGCAGATCTGCTTTCCTGGGTTCGAAGCTCCTGCTCTGTGAATCCCTTCCCTTCGTGTTCAGACAGAAAGCACCGTCATGTATCCATTTGTGGGTCTGAGTAATGCTTGATTGGCTACCTCTGTCCATTTTCAATGCATCCATCCCGCTGCCTTTTCAATCCCCCTTTTCACTTGCTGTTTATTTTAATTGTTTATCTGCATGCTCATTCAATAAAACTTATTCTTTGTTTCATAGCTTAATTAATCTCCAATCCCATTCTCATTGATTGATTCATTCACTCACTCCCTTATTCACTCATTCATTCACTTACTCATTCATTCACTTACTCGCTCATTCATTCACTCACTCATTCATTCACCCCCTCACTCACTCATTCATTCACTCCCTCCCTCCCTCGCTCACTCATTCATTCACTCACTCATTCATTCTCTCATTCATTCGTTCAACCATTCATTCTCCCTTCCATTATCAGTCTCTGTGCTCAGTTTTTCACTGGGTTATTCATTCATGAGTGATTTTTCTGGCACACTCGCTCTCTTGCCACCTTATATATGCTTTCATTCCTCCCACCTTGGTTCATTCACTAATTCTCCGAATCACAAGTGGGTTGGCTACAGCAGCTCTGTCAATATGTGCTCTTAGGGTGGAGTGTCTGCACTGATCTGCCACGGGCCTCCCAGCATGCTTTGGGCGCTGCACCAACTCCCTACATTTTTTTTTTAAAGCCTCAGTGGAAGCAAAGCCTGCAGTGACAAGACACCAGACACCCATGCCATCCTGGTACAGACCCCCAGAGTAAGCGAGAGAATGCTGCCCATGATGACTAGCACTAGCTGTCAATGTGACAGAGTCCGAAATCACCCAAAGACAGTCCTCTGGGCTTGCTGTGAGAGATTTTCTAGATTGGATTAATTGAGGTGGGTAGATTCACCCTCAACATGGGCAGCACTGTTTCATGGGCTGGGGTCCTGGGTTAAACAAAAGGAGAAACTGAGGCGGTTGCCAGCATCCGTGGCTCCCTGCCTACCAACAGCCGATTGGATGTGCCCTCCCACCTCACCACAGCCCTTGCTATGCCTTCCTCATCTCCATGGCCTGTAACCTCCAAAGGAGAGCCAGAGTAAACCCATTGAGTGACCGCGGTGCCTTCTGCACCTTTTCTCTGCTAGCTCACACACGCCCCCTCGTGGCAGAACCCGAAACAGGTTCAAAGTCTGAGGGGAGGAAAGCTAGGAGTGGGGAGGAGGGATGGGAAGGCAGTGAAGGTTGTGTTAGGAGTTAGCCGTGGGGAACCAGCTGTGACAGCTTCAGCTTCGAGGTGACTAGCAGAACTTCATGAGGTGGGCGTTACACACCACCTGCCCCTTGCCCCAGGTTGGGAGTTACTCCCAGGAGAAAGGTACGGATTCCCAGGCATGCCACACAGAGCAGTAGAGTTACATAGCAGCTGGTGGCTGGGCGTTGGTCTTGGACTAATGTAGTCAAAGTAGAACTTCCAGCATCAGCAAGCTCATCATGAACAACTCCTGCCTCCTCTCTGCTCCTCCCTCGTCGTTCATCTGGCTGCACTTGAACTCCAACATACTACTCTGAAAGATCCACAGCTACCAACCGGCTTGATGGCTTTGCTTTATGCATTGGAGAAATTGAGGTCCAGACAAGGGCTATCACAAGTTCAAGGCCAACTGGGTCTCTACTAAGGAGTCTAACAGAAGTCCGCCCCTCTCTCTCTGTTCAATGGTGGGGTGGGGGTGGGGTGTCCACTCTTGCCTACAAAGTCATTGCTAGAACAAAGTCAACAGACAGCATGCTGCTGCTGCTGCTGCTGCTGCTGTTGAAAGCTCAAACTCATTTGCCCTGGGGTGTCTTCTCATTTTCAACACTGTCCCCCGACCCCCGACTCTGCCCGGGCACACATACTTAAAAGGCACATTTGCAGATCCAAAGTGGCTGTCAGATTCCCTCCCAAAGAGACACATGTGATCTTTTACCGGAGTGATCATAGCACACTATTGATGTGATTGGACCTAATCCCATCAAGAAAGCCCTGCAGGGGAGCAGGTTGGACTGGGAGAACTCCAGTTGCTACACATCACTGTGGACCCTCAATACATTTCAAGCGAGAAAGAAAAGAGCCTTCTTTTCTTCTTTCCTCTATTTTTTTTTTTTGGTTTGGTTGTTTTATTACTATTTTCTTTATTTTAATGTTTTAGACAGAGTCTCATGTGGCCCAGGGTGGCTTTAAACTCACTATGGAGCCAGGAATGGCCTTGAACTCTTGATCTTCTGCCTCTGCATCTTCTGCATGCTGACATTACAGGATATTCCTCTATTCGCAGCCAGAAGCCATGCTCTCTAAAGGCCGCCTTCCCTTCAGAATAGCCTTTGAGTGTGAACTCATGTTAAAGCAGGGAAGGTTAATGCTTGGATAGTATTTAACACGCTCTTTCTCAGAGACCCTGCTTTCTGGTACAGCACATACCAGCAAATTTTCTTTGCAACTGGAGTTTGCCCTTTTTTGTACCTGGAGAATCCTGTGTCTGCTGCTAAGTCAAGAGACGCTCCTCTGTAACACAGAGATTCCATTTCAAACATCTCAGCACCGCTCATGAGCTATAAATAATCCACCTTTTCTCGAGGACCTACTGTGCACAAAAGTGCTGTAATGAATATGTCTTAAAAGGCACTCGTGACCTGGAATCTAGGCCTTGAGAATAAAGTGGAGGCTCCTATGTCATCTCCCATTGTTCGTTCTTTGCTCTGGACTGTCAGCAGAACTCCCTGACTCAGCACCGTCTGCCTCTGAGTCCCAGCTTGCTCCATCTCTGCTTGTGGACAGATGATCCTGAGAAAGCAGGATGGTGTGGAGAGGGGTCAGAGCCTCTCTTTCTTCTCTGATTGGAGGATGGGAGCTCCTTGGCTATGGATTGTCATAGCTGGCTGCCTCCTCCCTAGAGGAAAGAGTCACACCCTGCCTAGTATGGCCACAGGTGGCAGTGACTCTAAGTGGCTTTATCGCTTATTTTTCTGTTGCCAGGATAAAACGCCATGACCAAAAGACAATTTAAGGAGGAAAGAGTTTATTTGGGCTTACGGTTCCAGGGGGAAGAGAGTCCATGGTGTTGAGAGGGCAGGCAACAAGCTCCAGCCATGGCGGTGGGAGCAGGAAATTGAAAGATCACATCTTCAAATGCAAGCAGGAAGCAGAGAGAGCAGACAGGAAGTGAAAAACAAAAGCCCGCCTCCTGTGACACACTTCCTCTGGCAAGGCTGCACCTTCTAAATCTCCACAAACAGCATCACCAACTCTGGGGCCGAGCATTCAAAGCCAGAGCCTATGGAGGACATCCTCACTCAAACCCCAACAGGGCCCCTGATATGGGGCGGATATGGGAGGAGCCACTGGCGGAGACAGTCTAGAAAAATCAGCCTGCCGGTCCTCCAGGGTGCCTGGGCCAGGAGTCACTGACCGCTGCTCACCCCAGGGCGTGTTTGGGATTCTGGGCGTCTCTGTTCTCTGGACAGCACCAGATTCTGTGAGACATCATAAGCCACTGTGGCCGAGCCTAGACTTGACAAGCAACACTTACGAGGGTCCAGGTGTGAGTTGGGGAAAAAGCACTGAAGCCCATGGAGTTGACACATGGCAGAGAAGGCCTGGAGTCCTTGCCCTGCTGGCTCTGCCGCCACAGGAACACATCCTGCTCTGTGGGATTCTGTCACCAAGCTCTCATCCTCATAATCAGAGCAGCCGTGGCTAACTGCTAGAGACCCTCAAGCTCGGGACTGTGGATGTTAGACAAAGCCATCAGGGTAGCTGCCCTCCCATGGTGACGCTGGTGTCTTTATGGGGGGAAGTGGGGAGATTTGAACTCACAGGAGGAGGGTGTGAGGCAGATCATCAGAATCTCGCCTGAGAGTCTAGTTATTCCCCTAGAAAGTGCTAAGAATACAAGAGGTAGGAATGACTGAAGAGGCGAGTCCACCTATGCAGGTTTTGGGGGGCTGTTAGCCATACTGGCATGTAACATTGCAGGGATACAGGTGTTTAGGGGGGACACACATACCCTGTTAAGTAATCCGTACCCCACATCTCCACAATAAATTCAATGCATCACCAGCTAGCTTTGGCTAAAACCATTTTTTTTTTTTGTCTGTCTCCAGTGCCCGGTCTGAAGGGAACAGGTGTTTGTCAAGGTCTCCCCAGGAAAGGTCACACAGCACCCCTAAAGCACCAGCCCCTGCGGATGCCCACTGCCAGGCATGCTGGCATCACCCACTGGCCTAGGCCTTTCTTATCTGTGGATCTGGGACTGGCCTAGGGGAGGGAAATACGGAGACAAATGGAGCAGCGATCACAGAGTCCCATGAGGATCCCAGCTCTTCCCCCAAGAAATGAGCCGTTTTACACAAATTAACTCACACGCAGTCCATATCTGAAGCAGCCACCGTCACCAGTGAGATCCCTTGCCTTAGTCAGCATGTTCAAGTCCAGCCTTAATCTGTCCATCAGGAGCAATGATGCTTCCTTGGGAGTTTCCTAACGGAGAACAAATGCCTCATCACGTTAAACACATTAACCCAAGCGCAGGGTTGATGTCAGACAAATGAAGTCATTACGGGGAAGGCACAGTGCTCCTCAGAGGGACCGGCAGCCATCAGACACCTTATGAATGCACTCAACTATCCTGTGATAGAAGCGGCATTGGGGGATGTGGGGAGTTGCCACCGCATCTGTTGTCACAGTTGTACCTGGGATTCCGATGCCAAGGTCTGCGGATGCCTGTGGAGAGCCGAAGCTCAGTGCTGGGCACAGGAAACAGGGTTTAGCCTTTGCTTTGGTGTGAGCATGTCACACGTAAAAGTGCATGTGCTGGGGGCTGGGGAGCTGGCTCTGTGCTGGGGAGGCAGTCAGATCCCTGGAGCCTACTGCCTACTGGGTATGCTCCTAGACACCAAGAGACTCTGTCTTTTAAAAACCAGGCTGAGAGTGGGCACAGGTGCCTCTCCCCAGGCCTGGTGACCTGAGTTGGGTGAGCCTTGCCCGTGTGGTGGAAGGACAGAACAACCTCCCAAAAGGAGCATCATGGCAAGCTAACCTACAAACCGTTCTCACAAAACTAAAGTGATAAAATGCAATAATACAGAAAACAAAAAACAAACGAGCAAAGCAAAAAAAAAGTCAAGTTGTGTGGTGCCTGAGGAATGGCAGCCAGGGCTGTCTTATGGCCTCCAGGCACACAGGTGCCCATGTGCACATGCACATGTGCCTACACACATGCACATGCACACTTACACGAAAACACACAGAGTTCACATGTAGGAGGCATAACCCCAAAATTCATGTTAAGGTTGTTGGGTAGTTAATGTTAGATGATATAATCAGAATGTCCCCCCCATGGCGTTATTGGCTGGTCACATGATGGTCACATGATGCCGTGTTGTACCACAGCATGAAGGCCCCCAGCAGATGCTGGCACCATGCCTTTGGACCTCCCAGATGCCAAAACGATGAGCTAAATCAAACCTGTTTTTTATCAGTGACCCGGTCTCAGGTGTTTGTTTCAGCCGCACCACATGGACTAAAGCAGGCTCTACATCAGGAGGATGGGAGGAGGGACAGGGCAGGACTCAGAACCTGAGGTCCATCTCAAGGCCTTCTTTGTCCTAGAGGACTTGGGGCAACGCCAGCCCATCCCTCCAAGCTGGGCACTGTGCCCAGCATCTTTGTGAGCACTGAGTTCATCAACTCTTGTGGAAACCAGGCAAATGGGTATTTGGAGATCAGACACACAGATGAGGAAACCGAGGCTCAGAAGGGTTAAGCAGGCTAACTTAGGTCACTTAGCTTATGGGGACAGTGGGAAACAGATCAGGTTGCAGACCCACAGGGAAGCCCCTCAACCCCACACACTGCCACTCTGGCACTCTGTCCTCAGAGCCTCTGAGTCTCACATCCAGGACCCATGAGACCACTTACCACCAAGGCCAAAAAGTCAGAGCTCTCTCTAACCCCAGGAGCAGAAAATTACAAGGCAGGCCTCAAACCCAATAGACCTTGACTGAAAGGTGGCAGTCACCAGTGAGGAACAGTTTCTTCATCAACACAGCACAGCTCCTGGCTCCTCTATCCACCCAGCTGGACTTGGATAAAAAGTTTGGAAGGTAGAGTTGAAGAATGTCTCTTCCTCACACTGCGGTCCCAGCACCAGAGAACCCACATATGTCCTACCCCTCCACTGCTTTCACATTAGAGAGTCCATTCCTAGGGTGTCCTGAGAGCTAGCTCACTCCCAAGAGCAGAGACAGGCAAAAGAAGGGTCTGGGGATAGACTGGAAGCCACTGGGAAGGTGCAGAGAAAACCGTGGAAAGAGGCGTTCTCCGTGAGTAAGGCAGCCTTCCCTACCTTCCTTCACTAAGTATTGTATTAAAGACCGGGTCACCTAGAGGACCGGAACAATACAGACATAAAAATGGAGTTGGGAAAAATGTATGCTGCCTCCATTTAAAACCCTGGCCCACCTCCTGTATATTCTTTACCATTGATCAGAAAAGCACGAACGTGCCAGGTGGGCATATGTGTCACCATATTGAAGATTTATTCTCATCTAAAAATAAAACAGCCAGAGAGAGGTTGTGACTAGACTCATATGTCAGGTGGGGAAACTGAGGCTCACAGCTGCCAAGTGATTTGCAGAGATTCACGCCACATGCGGGTGACTCCAAGTGTCCTACAATGGGATTTGATGACAGACACATGCTTGCCTGGGACACAGAGACAGGAGTCCTTGCTCAGAAGTCTAAGGTCACCCTTGACTACACAGTGCGTCTGAGACCAGTCTGGAGTGGATAGGATCTTGTCTCTTGAAATCTCATGCTAGGTTAGGAGAGCTTCACAGAGTCTGTGTAAGGAAAAGGGCTGTGGATTCGGGAGAGGACAAGTCCTTCAGAGACAAGAGGGGCAAGAGCTGTCTTTAAATATTAAAAGTGTTGCCTTGGTGATAAGGAGATGAGAACTGTCCTCCAGGTGGTCCAAAGGAAGGATTTCCCAACAGACACAGCTGCCTAGAGAGAGAACAGACTATCTCAGCAGGTGGTGAGCTTCCCATCATTGGAGGCAAGCAAGTAGAAGTTAGATGATTACTTCCCATTGGGTAGTGCTATGAGGGCAGAGTAGGCTTGGTGCCCATGGCTGCAGCTATAGCAGGACACATGGCGTCGCCTCTTGGTTCTTTTTATAACATGGAAATGCTAACCGCATTCTCCACTTTATCATGACATTCAAATGAGGTAATTCACATGACTTTCCTGTCCCTGCTTCTGCGGCACAGATGCTGAGTCATTTATAAATAACAGGTACTATCACTTACAGTCACAGATCCTGAGGCTGGGAAGTTCAAAATCTAGATGCCAAGCACCAGCAGGTTTGGTGTTAGATGAGGGCCTGGTCTCTGAGGTCATATCCTCCAGAGGGGACAGAGTCTGTGTGCATCCTCCCTCGGGCGAGGTGGAAAAAGCCTTTTAACCTCTTCTGCAGTTTCCTGGCTGCACCAGGAGTGTGTGCCCTGTGCTGGGTCACTCCCCTCGAGGCCACACTGCATAGCATGACCTCTGGGGTGGCAACACTTAGCATGTGAACATGGTGGGGCACAGACAAGCACACACAGGAAGCTTGGAGCCTCGAGCACAAGGCCACTGACCACTAACTGCTGAGAGCAGCTGGGCACGCTCTGATTTCCCTTGTCAATGGTTTATTTGAATTGAAATGAAGGTGTCAAGAGATTTCTCTATTCTTTGCCCTTCACCCGAATTCAGAATCTTGGAAATCACTCGAATTCCCCACAGCACCTTGTCTATGCATTCTAGAATCAGGGGGAGACCTCCCTTTTGCTGGCTTACTAGAATCAGGGGGAGCCCCCACCTCGCAGCTGGCTCAGAGTCTCAGCTGGCTTCCCTTTCTGAGGTCCTGGTTGCAGAGGTCAGCTCTGCTCCCTAACCCTCTACCACAAACACACACATCCATGAAAGATTCCTGATGTCATGGATGCTGTGAGGTTGTTTGGAAGCAGTCAGATTACAGTGTGAGGGAACAAAGACCCCCAAGGGAGAAGAGAGACTGCCTCAGAAAGGCAGAGGTGGGAAGGGGAGGTGTAGGTGTGTGTGTGTCTGTCCTTTGTGCAGGCCTGATTTATTTTGTCACGAAAACCCCTTCAGCAACTTCTCTGGATTCAGAAATAAAGTTCAGCCTTAGCCACCGAGGACAATAAAACATAACAGAGAGTCTTAAACTGCCATGTAAATCCATTCTCTCCCAGCACGCAACTCCAACCATGTCTTGCTTAGTCAGAAAGGTGGCTCAGGCCATGGTTCCTCCTTTAGCCAAGGTCCACTCCCTGCTGACCAACACATTTAATTCCCACGGGCTCTCAGCGTTTCTTCCTGTGAAAGTGTGCTTTGGACTCATGAAATAGCCATCGGGTGGCTTTAAGTCATTTACACTCTAACCAAGCAGAGAGGAGCATCACTCTCAGGTGTGTCAAGGAAGCAGGGAGGTGCAGGCAGCAGGGGACACTGTGTCCCGGCCACCATCTCATCTCAGCTGTGTGGGTGGCATTTCCTACTCCTGTCCCCAGAGCCCTACCGCAGGATGTCTTGGCCACTCTCCCTGGTGGGGAAAGCATCTGTCCCAACAAGGGAGGTAGCAGGTCGTCCTCTTTTTGCCTGCTCCTTCTCTGTCCTTTCTGGACCTAAACGGCTGTACTCTCTCTGTCTGACCCTTGCCTCTATCCAGCCCCAGGGGGAGACTGCTGGTAGATGGTCTTTGTGCTGTATCCAACCACAGGACCTCTTCCCTCCTCCTTTCTGTCTCTGTCTTGCTCTATCTCACTTTGCCTCTCTCGTTGTCTCCCCTGTTAGGGTGCACGTGCGTGCGTGCGTGCGTGCGTGCGTGCATGCGTTTGTGTGTGTGTGTGTGTGTGTGTGTGTGTGTGTGTGTGTGTGTGCGCGCGCGCGCGCGTGCGTGCGTGTGTGTGCGTGTGTGCGCGCGCGTGCATGTGTGTGTGTGTGTGTGTGTGTGTGTATGCGTGTGTGTGTGTGTGTGTGTGTGTGTGTGTGTGTGTGTGTCTGTGAATGATGGGGAGGATTTAGATGCTTTGGGAGAATATGAATCTGTCTCCTAGGCCAAGATCACCATGAGGGAACACAGGTCATGCCACAGCCCTAGCTCTGTCACCAAGAGTCCAGACCCTGCAACCAGGCTGGCCTCCCACCCCAGCTCTGCAATTCCCTACAGACAAGGTCTTGAGAACCATCTTCTAGGAACCAGTTTTCTTGTCTATGTGGTGCTGTCTGAGCATCTGTCATGAGAAGGCTGTCCCAGTGAGGATGGAGATGACCTCACAGCACAAGGTCACTGTGGCATGGAGAAGTGAGCTTACCAGTTGGAAATCCCCATGCTTGTATCTCTGAGAGTATCCCCACCCCTGAGTAAGTCACCCTTGTGTGTACTGTAGTGTGGAGCCTAAGGCTTGGCACCTCCCCCGCTGCCTCACAAAGGGAACGGGGCCAGAGCAGAGGCACAGGGAGGACACTACATCCTGGGATTGCACACTCCTAGATGGCGGTCAGCTCAGTGTGATCCATAGTTCACTCATTTCCTGGCAGTGTGTGAAGAAAGTGTTTTCTAAGTCCAGAAAGCTGACCGGGGACAGAGTGAATTCCCTAGGGGTCATACCTGATTCACTATCAATGTCTGGCAATCTGAGTCCCACCCCGAAGCCCACATAAAGATGGAAGAAGAGAACTAACTTCATAAAGCTGTCCTCTGACCTCCATATAAATGCTATGGTGTGTGTGGCCACCTCCATCACACACACACACACACACACACACGAATGACTGAATGAATGAATACACAAAAGAGTATACTAGAGCAAAGAAAATTAGTAGTTCAAATAGCAATGCATACAAAGGGTCAAGGCTTTTATGGCACATAGTAGGGTTTTTCTTTTGTTCTGGCTCAGTTGCATAGGAAAGGTTTCCTGGCACATACTTTGTCTTTTACATGATACTCTTCATAAAACTTTATGAACCGCGTGCCCCATTAGAATCTTAAATCTCTAAATTAAGTGA